>NW_015505502.1:149679-150676 GCF_001515645.1 Sinocyclocheilus grahami
CAGTATAAGTCATTATAATCCATAATTATGTCCCCACTGGATGCAACAAATGCCTCGTTTGTAATGGGTTTTCATGTTTTTAAAATCACAACGCACTGGATAGCTGGCCAATCAGAGCACACTTCGTTTTTCAGACCGATGAGCTTTGTAAAAATCGACGTGTTTCAGAAAGGCGGGGCATAGAGGAGAAACAATAATGTACAGTATGTGGAAAATAATGTTTGTTTTTTTTACTTTAAACCGCATAAACACATTTCATTACACCAAATACACAAAATAAAGTTATTTTTAGCAACATCATATGACCCCTTTGTACCTTAAATGTGAAATTAAAACTGCCAGTAGGTGGCAGCAAGTCACTGTTAAGTGAGTCATTGTGACTGAACCGAATCATTTAAACGGGTGATTCATTCAGGAACGAAACACTGTTGTGTTGCTCAGAGATGCAAAACAGTGCTGTGGCTGTGTTTGGAATGATTTTTGTTGGAGAAAGAGCAAAAACAGGAAACATGGTGTCTAAAACGTAAGTTTCTAAATATTAACTTCCTGTTTATTGAACTGTTGTATAAAATCAATATCACATTTATAATAATGCTGATTTTTGGAGGAAAAAAACCCCGCACTCTTCGTGTGATATTAACTATATGAAATTATATAAAGATATACATTTTCTGCCCCATATCTTGAATTATGTGATAATTCTAAATGCATTTTAATAGACTGATTAATGCAGTGAAAGAATGCACTCTAAATGGGTGCACTAGTTTAATCTGCTAGACTTCATCATCTAATGCAGGGATCCTCAAATCTGGCCCACAAGTAGTGGTCGACCGATATGGGTTTTTTGACAGCCGATGCCGATATCTTGTTAAGCACGGTGGTCGATGGCCGATATAATTTTATTTTTTTTAATTAATATTTAAGAAATTTGAAATCATTTGAAAATTGATTAAAAATAATTGTGTAAAATAAACATACTTATACTTTAGAAGACAAA
>NW_015505502.1:150958-153248 GCF_001515645.1 Sinocyclocheilus grahami
GAATCTTTTGGATACCAGGTTCTTTGTTCTGTGGTCCATTAGATGGTTTATTGATGCTGAAGCCAGTCACGAAACCTACTGACCTTCTGTAGCTTAAATGAATCCAGATGGGAGGGGGTCAGTTCTTGTTGTCCTAGTATTGTGTCGACATCGGAGGTGGTTTGGTAAATCATTATCTCCGTGTTTTCTTTGTAAAGATAAGCAGAGCGAGACAGGAACTCATTGGAGAAAGGTGGCACCTGGGCTGACCATGGTTCAGCTTTTACGACTCTCATAGTTGAGAAGAGAGGTTAGTTGTCTGATGGAATGCGGAGATTCCATCGTTCCTTTGTGTGATGTTCGCAAATGCCTTACACTGGAGACGTGCGATCAACAAACTTTGCCCACTGACATATTCATGTAATTTTCACTGTGTGCTGTGTGTAAAATGAGTGTTACCTTGGCTTTATTTGAAATAAAATATGATTAATGCACACAAACTTCCCAGAATACTGAGTGCCCTGTTGGTTACAGTGTTTACTTCCTTTTTAATTATATTTTAATTAAATATTTATTTGTGAAAAATACTTTGTCATCTAAAGTATAAGTATGTTTATTTAACACATTTATTTTTTAATCAATTTTCAAATGACTTCAAATTTCTTAAACATTAATTAAAATAAAATTATATCGGCTTTATATCGGCCACCCTGCTTTCCAAGATATCGGCATCGGCTGTCAAAAAACCCAATATCGGTCGACCACTAATTATTATATTAATTTAAACAATTTTTAATACATTATTATATCAATTAAATAACATATTAGGGGTGTGCGATGTTGACAAAAAAAATTATATCTCGATAATTTTCTGGGATTTTATCGATAACGATAATTAAAAAATATTTTGCTATAAAGTGTGTTATTGTGCTGATATCTTATCTCTAATTGTGCTAACAGCTGACTCCTGAAATGTTTTATATTCTTCATATTCTGTGTGGTCAGTTCACAGCATGATAGAAATTAATCATTTCCAACAAGTTTTATGGGCATTTGTACCTTTAAGCCATTTTTTCTAAAAGTGTGCACCATCTTTTGAGTCAGATAATTCTAAATGCATTTTAATAGACTGATTAATGCAGTGAAAGAATGCACTCTAAATGGGTGCACTAGTTTAATCTGCTAGACTTCATCATCTAATGCAGGGATCCTCAAATCTGGCCCACAAGTAGTGGTCGACCGATATGGGTTTTTTGACAGCCGATGCCGCCACCCTGCTTTCCAAGATATCGGCATCGGCTGTCAAAAAACCCAATATCGGTCGACCACTAATTATTATATTAATTTAAACAATTTTTAATACATTATTATATCAATTAAATAACATATTAGGGGTGTGCGATATTGACAAAAAAAAATTCTCTCGATAATTTTCTGGGATTTTATCGATAACGATAATTAAAAAATATTTTGCTATAAAGTGTGTTATTGTGCTGATATCTTATCTCTAATTGTGCTAACAGCTGACTCCTGAAATGTTTTATATTCTTCATATTCTGTGTGGTCAGTTCACAGCATGATAGAAATTAATCATTTCCAACAAGTTTTATGGGCATTTGTACCTTTAAGCCATTTTTTCTAAAAGTGTGCACCATCTTTTGAGTCAAGGGCTGTTACCAAGAAAATGAAATCAGTATCAACAAAATTTATCTTTGCAATGCAGAGGAAACACAGAAGCTGCATCTGAAGTGGCATTTAGATGTATTTAAACACTGTTTAATGCAGCTCTGAGGGACATGGATTACTCTAACCTGCAGTTACAAATGCATAAATAATGTTTTGATATTTAAAGCATTGAAAACTGATGTTTGAAATTATTTTAAAGGGGTCATATGATGCGATTTCAATTTTTATTTTCTCTTTGAAGTGTTACAAGCTCTTGGTGCATAAAGAAGATCTGTAAAGTTGCAAAGACTAAAGTCTCAAATCCAAAGAGATATTCTTTATAAAAGTTAAGAGTCAACCACGTGTGTGATGCTGTGTTTCGTTGTGAAAGCGAAACTACTTTGTTTGGCCTTCCCAAAGAGAACACGACTAGAAATCAGTGGTTAAGTTGTATTAATAACACCGTTCCAGAACAGTTCAACCCAAATATTCATTTGTGTGCAGCACATTTTATGGAGGACTGTTTCCTGATCCTGGAAGAGTAGACTACAATGCCAGATGTTCTGACTCACAGACTGTAAGTACGTTTTCATTTAAAGGATTTGCCACTGACGATTCAAACGCGAGTTTTGAGCAGTGTAGAGTA
>NW_015505502.1:153838-172508 GCF_001515645.1 Sinocyclocheilus grahami
GTACCTTAAATGTGAAATTAAAACTGCCAGTAGGTGGCAGCAAGTCACTGTTAAGTGAGTCATTGTGACTGAACCGAATCATTTAAACGGGTGATTCATTCAGGAACGAAACACTGTTGTGTTGCTCAGAGATGCAAAACAGTGCTGTGGCTGTGTTTGGAATGATTTTTGTTGGAGAAAGAGCAAAAACAGGAAACATGGTGTCTAAAACGTAAGTTTCTAAATATTAACTTCCTGTTTATTGAACTGTTGTATAAAATCAATATCACATTTATAATAATGCTGATTTTTGGAGGAAAAAAACCCCGCACTCTTCGTGTGATATTAACTATATGAAATTATATAAAGATATACATTTTCTGCCCCATATCTTGAATTATGTGATAATTCTAAGAGGGGAAAATCGGGGCTAAATCGGGCTAAAAATCCTGTAGTGTGAGCCAGGCTTAAGTCTGCAAGGTTTGTGAAATTAAATGTTCATTAGTCATTCAAAGATTTTTTTTAATTATATTAATGCGTATTTGCTGAATGCTGATGGCAAACGAGAAAGTATTATAATGTTTGCCTTTCTATTACTAATAATATTAAAGCAATCCTTATAATACTTTTTTTTATACATTTTAATTACATTTATACATATCTGATTATTAGATAGAACTGAACGACGACAGCGAACAAGAGGGAGAATGTGAGCACTGTGTGTTCAGGCGCTGCAATCTCAGCACCGTCAAAATAAAAGTCGAACACATCGGCCAAACAGAAAAACTTATCGGCCGATGCCGATATTTGAAAAATGCCAAATATCGGCCTTGGCGATATATCGGTCGACCACTACCCACAAGATCCACTTTCCTGCAGAGTTTAGCTCTAACCCTAATCAAATACACCTGAGCATGCTAATCAATATCTACAGGATCATTAGAAAATCACAGGTAGGTATGTTTGATCAGGGTTGGAGCTAAACTCTGCAGCGTATTGGCCCTCCAGGGCAAGATTTGAGGAACCCTGATCTAATGTATGTGCGCACCCTGTAGGTGTTTTGTTTGCTTTTCGCGATATACTCGATAATATCAAATCGCACATCGTTAAAACAACAATTACGATATTATCGCAGACCATACATATCGCACACCCCTATACTGTTTAATACAATGCCTTGTCTTCTTATCGATCCACCAGTTCACATTTAAAGCTCTGTGTTTGCAGGGTAAAAACATGGGTCGATTTTTGCATTGGTCTGAACTCTGAACAAAACAACAGTTTTATTGAAAATGCTCATTCATTCTCTGACAGCAGGTGGAGCGTTTGGTAGAAATATAACAGTTTCCCCGGTAAGGGCAGAACAGCAGCGCAGCACCGGATTTGAACGTGCAGTGCTCATGTTTATTTCATGAAATCATAGCCTTTTTAAGTTTAATCGTCACATTCAGCCATCTAGCAATTCTGGTCTTTCCATCCCCAAATTTAAGACCTCTTGAAATCATAACTAAGACTTTATTGTACAATTTAAGACTTTTTAAGACCTTAAATTTGATACAACTAAATTTAAGACTTTTTTAAGACCCACAGAAACCCTGAACACAATTCATTAATAATGATTAAATTTAAATTGAATAATGCAGGAAAAAATACATAAAAATGCTTATATACACATAGAAACTGAAACTCACCATCCACACCATGATGTAGGAGAAGATGGCTATCCACAGCGTAGAGAGGAAGAAGGACAGCATGAAGCAGCGCTCCCACCGTGGCTTTGCACAGTTGGGAATGGTAAAGTACAGCAACACCAAAATGGGCCAGGAAATGAAAAACTTCACTTTATCCATAGCACCCCCTACAGTCACATGGTACAATAGGTCACCAATTAAGCCTCCACCAAAAAAAGCTTCTCTTAACAGCATTCATTTTCCCATCCAATCCTTGTATTTATGGTGACTTAAAAGTTTACTGGGTGGGCAGTACAGCGCATAACTCATGAAAACACATGAGAAATGCCCATGCAATGCATAATAAGGCACTCTAAACACAGGTAGTGAATAATAAAAAGAGTTACAGATCCTTTATCATGTGATTTTCTCACAATTAGGGATGTTCATTTCGGTTATTTTTCCTAACCGACAACCGACGCTCATTAACCGATTGTTAACAGTTAACCGACAAGATTATTTAAAATTAGAATTGGATTAAATTAGAATGGATAAGTGTCTGGGACCCGTTAAAAATACTAACATTTGTTTCCCGGGAATTAATTCTACATGCGCAAAAAGCAGCAAACAACAGAACGTGAGGATTCACATGGTCATCATATCACATCACGAAACCTGCAGCGCACCTGTGCAACAAGTAGCCTAGTATGCAGAGTTTCGGTTCATTTTTGTGCTGCGCGAACGGAAACAGACGGCAGAAAGCGGGATCCTATTTTTCTTTAGGCTTATTTTACAAAAGCACAAAGATTTGTTTTTATTGTGAATGTACACAAATAAAGGCAAACCTTTTACAATTCCGATTATCTTTATGACTAAAAGGAGTAGTTTCTTCCACTGTTAGAAGGAAAAATTCAAGTAATTGCGCAGGTGCCGCATGCGCGCACACAGTTAAGCATTGCTACCTTGACAATGCAGCCCGTTCGTTATCATAATAAAATACAGTCAGTCAAACATATGGAAAAAAAACTATGTAGTAAAATCTGTGCCATTAAGTGTTATCACAGTACCGCCATGATGTTATGCAAAACATTTTGTTTAACGTGGATATTGGAACGCGAGTGAAGTATGGGCTACATAATAAATCATATTTTGGCATTAAAATACATCGCGAATACAAAAATATTTGATTTTGTGTGGAATGAGAGACCCAACGTTGGTTTCAGTTTCGTTTTAGCCTAAATGAATATGTTTTGGCTTGTCGTTTATATTGCTATAGCTTCTTATATTTTAAATTCTTGTTCTTTTCTAAATACTGTTAATTGAAAGGATTTGTTGTGGAGTGAGGGGAACTAAAATAGTCTAGCTATGTTTACAGTGTTTATTATAATATTTGTAAACATTTTGCATCAAGGCTGATTTATACTTCTGCGTCGGACCTACGCCGTAGCTTACGCATAGACGCACACCCATACGCCATAGCCTGACGTGCACCTCTCCAAAAATCTAACAGCGCGTCAATTCTACGCAGACCGCAAGCGCTGTGATTGGTCTGCAAGAACCCCTCCCTCCATATGTACTTGAGTTTTGTGTGTGTTTATGTGCACTTTAATATATTTTAATGTTACACCTTCTTATATAAAATAAAACAAACCAAAGAACAATTGTCTTATCATTTATTATACTACGTAGCATTATACATCAATAGCTGTCCGCAACAAAATATTGATCTGCCGTGGTACAAGTCCTTGTGCAGATTGAAAGAATACCATCATCTCCTGTTCCGTTGCTGTCTCCTTTTTGTAGTTTTAAATAATGATTTGATATTTATTTGCCGCTGTCACGGCTATAATGCTTCTTCTTCGGCTTTTGCCGTGGTACTGCGGGATACATCAGCAACATGCCCGTGGACACTACAGACTAGTGGTTTGCATGTGTACTGCACGTTGACGCGAACAACGACGCAGAAGTATAAATGAAAACTGACGCATAGCCTACGGCGTAAAGGCTACGGCGTAGGTCCGACGCAGAAGTATAAATCAGCCTTTAGGCCTAGGCCTATTTCTGAATGAAATAATAAAATGCGACTTATACCCGACTTATGTTTTTCCCCCCTAAAAAACAAATTTTTTATACGCGTAGCGTATTTTAGCCATGCAGCAAACCTTTTTAAATATTTTGATTACTGAAAAAATAAATAATTACTTTTTAAACCGTTTAACATTGTATTAATCGGTCAAAATTCTTACAGTCGGTTAACCGGTTAAAATGAACATCCCTACACACAATAGTTTACTCTGACTGAAAAATGCATTGCGCTCACACTCACTGTGTTCTTACAGAACCAAATACATTTACACACATAAAAAAAAATTATTCTGTGAATGCGATTTCACTGTTGGCAGAAATTAATACACGCATAACTGAAGACAAAAACAGATTAACGTGGAAGTTCATTTTCTTTTTAAAAATATCTAACTTCCATGACTTTTCCAGATCTAGAAATCCAAATTTTAAAATACCCTGACACTTCCAGGGACCTTGCTGGTTAAGACACAGCATAAGAACTATGTGAATAGGTACAGTATACTATGATTTCAGATGCCACCGATGTCACAACAGAGGTTGAAGAGCCAAAGTGTTAATGTGTGAGAAAGTGAAACCTCCTCACCAGGCAAGATGAAGGGAGATGACATCTCACTCTCCGGCTCCTCAGTGAGTTTGTCCTCCACTACATTGCCATTTTCCATGGTGTCAGCTTTCTTATCAGCCACCAGCACCGCATCCACCCCATTGGCAGTCTTCCCCAGCTGCTGCTGCTGCATGTATAAGGGGCACAGAGCAAAAACTGCTTCATAATTCACTCTTCACTGTCCATTTCCTCACAAACCCATGCTTTTCAATTAAGCTAATTTTAATTTGTCTCCAGTAGTATGATGCTTAGGTGTTAGAATTAACATGAAAGTGAGTAAACCCATTTCTGAGTACATTATCCCTTAAAATGTTATACTGACAAGACTCGACAACCTCTTTTCTTTCTTAACTAGCTGACATGTCTCCATCAAATTCCTCAGCAGTCTTTGTAGCAGGGGGTTTGAATTTCTAACACAATTCTTTGAACGCTAGCATGTGGATATTTATAGAAACAGTTTAATCAGCCTCACGCCTAGAACTGGGCTACCTGATGTGAGAACTCCACAGTGCCGAGTTAGCCAACAAAGACTGGTCCATAAACTCTTCTGAACTCTGGCTTATAATCCAGTCTCTGGGTTCCCAGTTTTAAATATGCTCTATTATAAACCGGATAGTGCAGATGTGGAATTCTGAATGGATGAGCCGCATTTGAAGAGCTTGTAAAATAGCTGAGTACATCTACAACTCTAATCAGTTAAATTTTGCGTTCACAACCCATTTAACTTTTGTATTTTTACATTTTCCAAGTGAAAGATGATGTTCCAAAAAGGAACAAAACGTAAGATGGTGTAGCGAATCAGCTCATGGGGAAATATGAATAATTAACCATAACTAGTTATAATTAACTATTCATATTTTAGATCCACTGTAGATATTTAGCTGACCACTCAGGGTCAACCGTCTTGTCAATTCTAAGAACGTTAATTTCCTGGTTAAAGGAAATAACTTTCTTACTGTACAACTCTATAAGTTTGTAACGTAAATCTGCATGATTATTGACTCCGGTTATGAGTAAACAATGAACACATCAAGTGTGATACAAGTAAGGTTTTATTAACTACATAAAAACTTAAACTAGTCTAACATACTACACAAACACATTAAGCCGGTCTAACATAAACATACACACACACACACATACAGTTGGTATAGGAAAGGGTTAAAGTTTAGCACTAAAGAAAGAGACATAAGGAATGACATTTATGGAACCATTTTGCATATTCAGCAGATCTAAAACCTGAGGGAAAACGTCAGATTCTTAGTTCAAACAAACCTTGTAAAAAGGTGTAACTGATACTTAATGCATCAATTAAATCGACTAAGTTTGATACTTGCGTATGTCTGAAAAAGATTCCTGATGCAATCTTAAGGCCCCAAGATCTTGCTGAAGTTGGTTGATGAAAAAGAGCTAGTTTGAGTCAGAATCACTTGATGAATGAAAAGGACTAGGCCGGAGCCTGGCGGATTCAAATTTTATCCATCAGGAATTGAATGTATTGTGAACAGTTCTCTAGATAGTGTAGGTTGTGAAGGGAATGGAACTCAGCGGGGTTCAAAACAACACCAAACTCAATTGACTTTGTTGTATGGACCAAAATATATATTTATTACTGTTTACTCAGCTGGTGTATTTTCTTACCTCATTGATGATAAGTCGGCTTGCCATGCGCAGACGTGTCTTGGGCCCAAAGTGGTTGGTGATCATGACCCTAAGGCCAGCCTCGGGGAACCGATAATGTGGAGGGCTTGAATTTATCATCTCGTCCACCATCACAACAGAGCCCCTAGTGTACTCTTTACTGGGCTTTACTGCAGACACGGAGGAAAAATTGTTTGTAAGTACACCTATACATTGTACTCATGCTCAGTACACACAGCATGTACAGTATTTGTTCATAAAACACACACACACATAACTGTCATACCTGCCCTAAGAGACCAAAAATAAATAAATCCGCACAACTGCGCACAGAAACCAGCAGGATCGTAAACACGCACACTCAAAAGAAAAAGGATGTGTCACAATTTTCAATCTAAAGTCCTGTTTGTCAGTGAGAGACTGATTCCTGCTGGGATAGACTGTAGGCTCACCTCTGAGCGCCTCAGGATACTGTCAGAAACCATCGACACACAGAAAACTGACATGAAATCAAATCCTCAACCATCCCGCAGATTACTGCTGGACACCACAGGAAGAGCTCTACTGCCAATACACTATCAACTACATATAGACAAACACACTGACCAAAGACATTCCTGATATTAGAGGAAAATTCTCAGTTAAATGCAACTTGTAGGTAAAATAAGTGATTTCTGTGCCTCAAGTGCTAATACATGGAAAACTGTAAACCTTATCACTCAGAGACAATTACAGATACCATTTTGTAAATGAGTGGAAGGATGTATCACTGGTACTGGGAGTAAGACATGAACACACACACACACACACACACACACAGAGAGAGCACTGCAGAATAAGACAGGAGCCAGGGCAGATTTAGTAAGGCTAAACAGACAGGCTTCAGCAGGGGGGGTGACAGAGACCACCACGCAGCACAACAGTTAGAGCTGCACTACAGGACACCACGCTCTGAAACAGAAAGCGCACCGCAGTTATTCAGCAAGGAAGCAAAGTGTCAGCCTCTCATAAGAGATGTCAGATGGCTACGCTTTCAGTAAGTGCTGTTGGCGTAGGCTTTACAAACAGCAGAAATACAGACAGTAGAGTTTAATTAATTTAGAGAACAAAATCGGACTTTGTTGCAAGCAGCAGAGGGTTAGTCGCTAGCCCATGAGGAAGCCTGTCTAGTTACCCATACCTGGTCTGAGTAATGGCCATGATGGATCATCCCATAACGAATCATATTCATTACCATGCTCCATCTCGCACATGACCGTATTACCATTGGCGACTCCCTTGTCTTCCTTCCCCGAAAAGTAGTTCTGGATGCTAGTGTTAAACCTAAAAAATAAAAAAAATGATTTAAACAAACTAAACACAAAATTGTGAAATTTTTCTCAAGGTCAATTGTCTACTGTCAATTGTATAGTGATATAAGTTGGTCGACATGACAAATGACCAACTTGAACAAAATCTGTGTGAGGAAATCGTTTGCTCACCACACAAAGTTCCCAGTCGTGTGAAATCCTATTGAAATGACTGGATTTTGTCATGAAAATTTGCTGAACAGCGGTAACTGTAACCACACCTTAATTCAGCTCATTGAAGTAACATTTGGTTCTATGTTGACATTTTAACAAAATTTCAGTAGTTATTATACTATAGTGAAACCAGCAAAACATTTATATTGAATTCCAATTTCAATACCACACCAATAAGCATTTTGCTAACACAAAAAAACGTAAATATTAATGCAAAAAATATTATTTCAAAATACTTAGCCTGAATGGTTTCATTTTAAAGAATCAGATGTTTAAATAAATGAGTATGCAAAATGAATGGGGACTCACTTCATGATGATAATGTAGCCAACATACATGACAATCAGTATCAGACTCTCCCACCTGCAGAGACAGAGGAGGAGGAAGACAATCAGGTGTCTGCCTTCAACCAATCAGAACAAAGTATACTCAGACAGAAGTTCACTTACCACAAAATCTTTTCATCATAAATAAACTGGAAAAAAAAGTTCAGAGTCTGTGTAAATATCCATTGAGTGCCAGCAGATTTTCAGTGCATGTCTTTACTACATGCTATGTGTATAGAGCTTATCAGTGACAACCCTGTACTTTTTCATGCATTTCCTTCACCGATATTAAAAAAGGTGTTTAATAAAGACTTGAACCAAACCAACAAGGCCCAACATGAACAAACTTTGATTTAGCTTTTGTTGTTGCTGTTGTTTTTAAAAGAGAGAGAGACGAAGATACAAGTATTTGTATTTATATCTGTGTACTTAAGTCTATTATACGAGCACTGCAAATCTGAAACTACAATACAAAATAAAGCAATACAGTAATCGATTAAAAAAAGATTCCATATTTGAAGCTTATTGCACAATACTTAAGTGGGATCTTTTGACTTAGTTGCTGGAGAGTTCTTGGTGGTTACAGGCCCATTTAGAAATACTCTACTTCATAATGGCAGCAACTTCAAGCATTACTGACTTTTCTTCATAAAAGCTTCTAAACCATTGTTTAACATCCTCAAAGCTCATGGTACATCTGTCTTGATAGGTTTGTTTTTATGTTATTGCTAATTATCAGTTCCTTTGTAGAGAAAGTTAATGGGATTTTTACTTTCAGAACTTTCTCTATTTTGCCAATTATTACCCGAGCTCATTAGATTAACGGCACTTACTGCAATAAGGGCAACCACAGATAAAATGTAGTAGATTGAGTCTCTGAACACGGAAAACTTGGTGAGAAAAACAACCTAGTGAGAAAACAGAAGAGCTTTGTAAACAGAAGTCAACAAAAGCAACTATTTTTTTCTTTGTTATATGTATCATGTCTACTGTACCCTCAAGTTATGCCATAAGCTACAAAAGACAAAAATATCACAGCAATGTGCTTTTAAAAAGGTCATTCTTGAACCTCATTACAGTAACCTAAGTATTTGCCTGTAGATCTTGTATTTAAAGTGGTAGAACTTTAACATTGGATTTGAAATGGAATGTTTAAAAAATAAACCATTGTTTGAAATGAGAGTAAAAGGGTAAAAAGCAAGCCTGAAGAGTAATTTCCACATTGCAATGCCCAGATGAAAACATGAAAAGGTCAAGAGTGGCAGGCAGCTTCAAAGGAGGCAAGCTGTAATGTAGAGCATAGAGAGTTTCTCACCTGCCCCGCAAATATCCCACACACACCAATGATGCACAGGATGTTGAACACGGCTGAGCCTACTATGGTGCCCACCCCCACGTCTCCATGTGTTATGAACACACCTGCAAAACAAGCAAGAGGGTTCTGATCCACAGCATCTGTTAACACATGACTAATGCAAGCACCTGTATGTGTGGCTTACCAATTATAGAGGCAAACAGCTCGGGGGCGGAGCTTCCAGCTGCCATGAAGGTCGCTCCTGCTACATCTTCACTCATGTGCAGTTTCTGATGGATGGGATGAGCATACAGAATCACACACAGGATGTGCAGAGGCAATAATTAAAAGATCTAAATAGATCCCGGAGATGTGCAAAACTGTAAGTGGATTATATGAATGACTAGCAGCTCTTAAAGGAACAGTTCACAATGATTTTCGTCATTACTTTTTTACACTATGAACTGGAAAATAGCAGCATGAAGATAATGGTTTTATTTTTTAATATTTTTCAATCGTAATTTATTGCCGTGATAGCAAAGTTGAATTTTTTAGTATCAACACTCAAGCCTTCAGTGTCACATGATCCTTCAGAAATAATTCTATATGCTAATTTGCTGCTCCAGTAAAATTTTTATTTTTGCTGCTCAAACATTTTTTTATTTGCTGCTCAAATATTTTTTTTTATTTGCTACTCAAATATTTTTTCATTTATTTGCTGCTCAAATAAAATTATTATTATCAGTTGAAAACATTTTTTGTGTAAATTTTTTTGTAACGTCAGTCTTTACTATCATTTTTTATTAATGTAATGCATTCTTGTTAAAAGAAATTCATTAAATAGTAAACAAAAAAAAATTACTGACTCCAAACATTTGAATGATAGTTTAGTTTTTTGGTCCTTAAAAGGAGTCAAAACAGTAACAGTCACTGTCGTTACATTTAAAACATCTGCATAAAAATTCTTCAAAATCCCTTTTTTGCTACACAACAAAAATAAAGCAGGTTTCAAACTATATGAAGTAAATAAATTACAACTGACAATGAGTATACATTTTGAGCGAACTATTCAGGAATGCTGTATAATTAGGCTGGTTTAAGAGTCATGTTGCCCAGACACCGAAAAGGCACATTTTTTTAATTTGACACTAAATGTGGAGTAACTGACAAATATTCAAAAAAGGTACATCAGCTGAATAACTATAACCTTTAGTGATGGGTTTTAAAGGATTATGCATAATAAGAACACTTCTCGCAGCAGGCGATTTGAAGTCGGACAGTAATTTGTCTTGAAATGTATTGTAAAAGATGGTGAATTTGTTACAAAGACAATGCTTTGATGGCTAAAGCACAGCATGCTGTTAGCATGCTAAAACCTTCTCTGAGAAATTGCATCTCTAATTTAATCCCCTTTAAAGCACTGCCTTTTTAAAAAATATAAAGCTAAAATAAATAAATAAATAACTTAAATAAACCACCCTTACCTATACCTTAATAGTGTTGCATATTAGTATTACAAGATCTAGTATCCAGCATAACAGGAAGGTGTTGGAAACTCTGGGTTTAGAAGGAGAGATTAAAGTGATTCTGGAACTAGAAGTTAATTGTTGCCACTGTACATTTATTCTCACCTCACAGATCGTCTCTAGTGTGGTCACAAAGTAGTCATCACAGACAATAGCAAGGGCCAGAAACATATATAGAGCCTGAAACAGGAAGAAAAACAAGAATGAAATGCACCATAATGGGCTTGATGTGCAGAAATATGTTAAGTTGCATGTCTAAATGGTCTACTGTTCTATAAGCAGTTGTTGACAGGGTGGTTTCAGCACTGTGAACCTAATGGCGAACTCATAAATGATGACGAGAGCTTACAAACTATTTATAATTGTCATAAAATTCTCAGACAAGCACCATTTATCCTGGATGACAAGGTCAACTGGTGAGCAAGGCTAGATGTTGATTGACGTGCGCACACAAAGTTCACCTACCCCAAATATGTGCAGCAGTACAGCTCCTTGCGCACGATGACTGTTGGTGAATATATCCTTAGGGAACTCGTGGATGGCTGCATTGAAAATGAGAAATAAAAAGTCACTTTGGCGCAAGTTGTCACTTTCCATGAAAATGATCCAGATAAAAAAGATGGTACACTCCATAAAACCAGATCCACATGAGATTCCAAGGAACGATTGGAATTTGTGGGCAACAGAATATAAATCATGCCCTAGAGACAAGCGACTTCATCATAAAGCAGGAAAAATACATTGTATATGTAGTACACATGGTCACCAGTGCATGGGACGGCAATTTTTATTTCACACGCTGACACTCAATTTAGTTATAGGAAAGAAAATTTCAGCATACAGTAGCCTCAGAGAGGCTATTCAGAGGTGCATCCAGTATGGAGCTGTGCTAGTGGGATGTTTCACTCTCTACACCTGGCATCCTTGGCTCTGGGTGGGTTGAACTAGGTTAGAGTAATGTGAATTTCTGCAGCCCATTTCAATACCAGATTCTAGACAAATACCATGTGTGTAGTGTTCTTCAAACAGCAAAGTTTTTGATGCAACTTCTATGACTGTCAGACAGCAGCTACACATGATCACAAATCACTCAAGAACAAGAAATCTGAAAGACTCTAAATAAAACAAAAAAACTGTAATAAACGTGCTGTGAAAAAGAAAATGCATTTCTTTTTTTTATATATTTAAAAACAAAAAACTAAACTTATTGGGGTTACTTTCCCTATAAAAATTGCTGTGAAATAAATTTATCTTGTGCTTTTGTTTATAATTTAAAGTTAACAGTTTTAATAAATTAAATTAAAGAGTTTATATGGTACTGGGCTCACAAACAAATAAATAAAGCAAAAATAAATGAAAAACCCTGTGCTTTTATTTCAAGTTAAACTAATAAATACTGTAAACAAAAACAAATAAATCGTATACAGGCTTACTTCCCCTATAAAACCCCCATTTGATGTGAAATTGCTTTTATGCTTTTCTTTTGTTCATATTTCAAAGTTAAAATAAAATGTGTTTGTATGGTACATGGGCTTGTTAGGGTCATTTGCACTATAACACACAGTCTGTGTACTTAAATTGTAAATGCCTCACTGTAACTGTGATTTTTATGTATTTGACAAAGTGTAGTGATGAGAAAAATCCTTTTCTGTGATGACTGATATTATGCCACAAATGCTGTTGATAGAGCTTAACTTCATATGAAACCCAGAACATTCCTTTAAATCTGGTTTATACGCCTCCAAGGCCTTCTGTTAGTGCAATCTCACTAAACATCAAAACCCCTACAAACACATGGCAGGGTAGGCCACACGTCAGTACATTCTGTCACGGCAGCCCTGTTTGTGACCTAGGCAGCCCTGTAGGTCAAATAATGTCAGGACCACACTAATGAAGCTCACAATATAAATCAACATCATGGCATAATCTATAGTCACCTTACCCATTAAAGCTAATGAGGTTTTTTGACACTTTCAGGTGGGGACTTGCCACCCCCAAGTCTCCATATTCCAGGCCCTAGATATGGCCCGGGACCCCCCCTTTAAATGTAAAACAGACTGTTCTGCCCATATTACTGTTCTTTAGAGCAAATACTGCTAACGAAAGCATCTGCTGTGTAAAAGCATCAAAAACTGCTTAAAAATCTTCTCCTGCCAACTCATTTTTCAATCTGAAGAGCTCATTAAAACACTCATGGCACTAATAGCTATTCTCGTTAAGAAGCGATCGGTTATAAATGACAGCAATTGTGGCGTAATATTTTATCATCACAACCACCAGCATCATTTCCATGGCTGTTATCTGAAGGGTTGAGAAAAACGAAGAATCCCAACAGGATTTATCCATCAAGCGGAAGAGAGTTGTTGGTGCCTCGATCACATTTCCCTTCCCACAGCTCGCCCCTCCCATAACACATTAGGAGGAGGAGAGGACAGCCTCAAGGTCATCTCCTGAGAGAGGCCACAGAGCACAAACAGACATACGGAGTGTCATCCACAGACTACCACACACTCGGAAACAAAATACACATACAAACACTAGTCTCAAAGAAGCCACACATAAGAACCGAACTGCTTGGCACTACTGATTAGGTTCATTTTACTGGGGCAGATGAAGGAAAAAAAAAAAAAAGTTTAAACCCGAAACATTTTTGCTAAAAGAAAGTGGCCTGTGACCACACTGCCTGTGATAGTTGCCAGGTATTGCTAAGCAGTTGCTAGGGTATTCTGGATGGATTTGAAGCCATCAAGGTGGTCCCAAATCAAAGGGTCTGTTCTCTTTCCTAGACATGGCTCAGGTCCCCCTCTCCTTCAGGGCAAGCCTAAATACAATTTTTCAGCCATTATACCGTTTAGTCCACCAAAACTCATATATAGTATTTCTGATCATTTAAAAAATAAAAGCACACCTTTCCTCAATAAGCCACATCATTTAAAGTATCATAAAATGTGTGGAACAAAACAGATTACAATTTGAAAATGTTTCAACAATTTGTATTTATTTATTTGGACAATGAAACGGACAACTAAAGTAAATGGGGTCCAAAATACAGTTTTGTATTAATTTAATTAAAAAAATAAAAAATACAAATGAATACAGTTTTGGAATGACATTGTCACGAATCCTGTCCATGGACTTCCTTCATTCTCCACCAGAGGTCACCGTTTACATTACATTGACTCTCGCACAACACAAACGGTTGCATAGCACCCCGGACTACATATCCCATCATTCATTGCACTGATTGCACACAGCTGTTTCATATCACTCACTCACTATATAACACCCACTCAAACAACCATTCTCCGCTGAGTATTATTTAGCCTGTACCCCGTTCCGAGTCCCTGCCCTGCCTTGCCTCTTGCCTTCCCTCTTGCCTTTTCTCTCGGTTTTTGATCTTTGCCTGTTTTCCTGGATTTTTCCCTCGTCTCGCCCCTGTGATTCTGTCTGCCGATCAGTGACCTACGCTAGCCCTAGGACTATTCTTGTGTTTTGCCCGCCATATACCTGTTTGCCATCGATCGACTCTGCCAGTGTTTGACCACTTCTCTTGTGAAATAAAGCTTGCACATGGATCCGCACGCCTCTCATCTCGTCAGCCCCGTTACAGACATAAGGTTGAGTAAATGATAATAGAATTTTAAGTGGTACACTCTCTCTCATTTGTCAAAACGTTTTTTTTAACATTCTGTGATCATTTTTGTCCATTCATTTACATTCATGCACTTAGCAGACACTTTTATCCAAAGCAATTTACACTGCTTTCAAGATATACTTTTTTTAGTTGTATTCCTTGGGAATCGAACCTATGACTTTGGGGTTGCTAGCATCATACTATATTCATTAAAAGTCCACGCAACCCAAACTTTCATATACAGTGTCTTTTTGTAGTTTTTTATACAAGTAATCCAAATAAGATGAACAAGTCTTTTGAAGAGGCACAGTCATTTTACATGATAAACGGATTTAATTTAGGCTTTCATTTATATATAAACATTAATCAGCAAACATAAAGCTCATCAAATACCGTAAACATGGAAATGCAACCATGTTTGCTAGACACGCGAGAACAAATTAGATTGATGAAAAACATGTTTACATATGTAAATATGATTACATTTTAGCCGATATGCATGATGAAACAATTTTCTGCAGGACGGGACTCCAAGTGGTATTCAGCAGGACCTACTGTTTGATGACACTGGAAGTTGTTTTTCTCCAGGTTGATGCACTTGTGCGAGGCATCACAATCTCTTGCAGGTAAATCCATTAAAGTCCTTAGGAGCTCCGGCACACTGCATCAATTATTAATGACAGGACCATTAAAAACAAACTCTCTCTGCCTCTGTGGGCATCATGACAGTATTTTCAGTTGGAGGCTTTGTCGTTGTCTCCAAACAATTGGTGAACAACATACAATACAAGCATGTATGTATGTGCTTTGGGTTTGTATCTGCTGTATGGACAGTGTATAATCTGGGCTACTGTGGAGAAGCATCTCAGGCAAAGTGAGAGAGAAAGAGCTTTGTTGTGTCTTGTGTCTTATGACCTTATCCATCAGAGTCTGTCCTGATGTGAACACACATGGCAGGATCAGTGCCTAGCAGTTGGATATACTAAGCTAGATGTGTGTGTGGGTGTCAGTGTAGCTTGTTAGAATAGCTTCCTGATGCAAAAAAATAAATAAATAAATAAAATAAAGTGGGATGTGTACAGAATAGCATATTACATACGTGTAAAGTTTACACCCCTATGTATCTATCCCTTAATATATAATGAACTGCCTTATTGAGCATCAATGAATGTTTGTACCTTTTGTAACAGTTGTGTCTCAACTGTCCCCAGCGAGAAAAATATAGCCACATATAAATTGCTTGTCACGGAAAAGGAAGTCAAAGGGTATTTAGATGTGATCAAACAGCCTTTTGGATTTGCTATGGTGTCTATCAAACACCACCAAATATAAGAGTTTAGGCCAGTTTACACCAAGAATGATAACTATATTAAGGTCAATACCAATGGACGACAACATTCTTTTTATTATAAATGCATGCTGCAATTATTTCTGCTGCTTTAAATGCTCAAGCTCTTTACTGTCAGGCGGATTTTGACTGGCTGTCAATGTCTCTGTGGACATCATGAAAGTGATCTCTGAACAGAGATATTAACAGCCGGTCATTCAAATGAAAATGTTCACGCATATAACATTTGTCTTAGAGTGAACAGGCCTTCATGCACAACTATCACAAACGATAGTAAGAACCAAGAGGGTGCTAACTTTTGAACTTTGAATTTGGGTGAATAGAGTTATTTTAAACATCACTACTAATTTATTATGCTTTTTTTTATGATAAATGATTAATTCTTTTTAAATTATAAACATCTTGCAGGGTGGGGGTGCAAACTTACACACTCCGCTACAGTGCCATGCAAAAGTTTGGGAACCCCTTGCAGAATCTGTGAAAATGTGAATAATTTTAACAAAATAAGAGAGATCATACAAAATGCATGTTATTTTTTTTATTTAGTACTGTCCTGAGTAAGATATTTTACATAAAAGATGTTTACATTTGGTCTACAAGAAAAAGAATAGCTGAAATTATTAAAGGGGTCATATGATGCGATTTAAATTTTTCCTTATTCTGTGAAGTTTTACAAGCTCTTGGTGCATAAAGAAGATCTGTAAAGTTGCAAAGACTAAAAAGTCTAAAATCCAAAGAGATATTCTTTATAAAAAGTTAAGAGTCAACCACGCCTACCTAAAACGCCTCGTTCTAACACGCCCCCACATGTCTACGTCACAATGTGGGAAGATTTGCATAACGCCGCCCAAATGTTCACGTAAAGAAAGGCGGCGTAACTTTTATTCTCACTGTAGTATTGTTGCCGCCATGCCATGGAGACGCTGTTTCGTTGTGAAAGCGAAACTACTTTGTTTGATCTTCCAAAAGAGGACGATATCCGCTTCGTCATGCCTAGAGCTGATCCGTGCTGGTCGCTGAGGAAATACATCAACTTCGCGCTGTGGATCGGCTTTCACCATGGACGAAGCGGAGTCCAGCCCGGGGTCGTCACATGTGGTTGCCGCAAGCCCACCGGCCTCCGCTCACTCAGTCCGCCGGCCGTTCCTCACTCCAGCCGCCGGCCTCCGTTCACTCTAGGCCTCCGCCGTTCACTCTAGCCCACTGTGTGTGAGAGATGCTGTGTTTCGTTGTGAAAGCGAAACTACTTTGTTTGGCCTTCCAAAAGAGGACACGACTAGAGTTACAGAACAGTTCAACCCAAATATTCAGATGTGTGCAGCACATTTTATGAAGGACTGTTTCCTGATCCTGGTAGAGTAGACTACAATGCCGGCTGTTCTGACTTTTTAGATTTAAAGAATTTGCCACTGATGATTCAAACGCGAGTTTTGAGCAGTGTAGAGTGGGGCTTGTTGTTTGTCATTTCTCAGATCACAAATGCAGACATGGTTTTATGTTTACGCGGCACGATGCACAGCAATGCGTAAAAAGACCGTATAAGTCATTATAATCCGTAATTATGTCCCCAGTGGATGCATATGCCTAGTTTATAATGGGTTTTAATGTTTTTGTCTCGTCGCTCGTAACATTTCCGTCACACGATTGAGGCATTCAGCCAATCACAACGCACTGGATAGCTGGCCAATCACAGCACACCTCACTTTTCAGACCAATGAGCTTTGTAAAAATCAACGCGTTTCAGAAAGGTGGGGCATAGAGGAGAAACAATAATGTACAGTATGTGGAAAATTGAGTTTTTTTTTAACCTTAAACCGCAAAAACACATTTCATTACACCAAATACACAAAATAATGTTCTTTTTAGCAACATCATATGACCCCTTTAAAATAACCCCATTCAAAAGTTTGGGAACCCTTGGTTCTTAATACTGTGTGTGGTTACCTGGATGATTCACCACTGTTTTTTTGTTTTGTGATGGTTGTTCATGAGTCTCTTGTTTGTTCGGAACAGTTAAACTGAGCACTGTTCTTCAGAAAAAATCCTCCAGGTCCTGCAGATTCTTCAGTTTTCCGGCATCTTTTGCATATTTGAACCCTTTCCAGCTGTGACTATGATTTTGAGATCCATCTTTTCACACTGAGGACAATTGAGGGACTCAGACACAATTACTAAAAAAGGTTAAAACATTTACTGATGCTCCAGAAGGAAACACGATGCATTAAGAGCCAACAGGATGATGTCGTCCAAATTTTTCTTATTTTGTTGAAATATTTTTTTTTTTCCATTTAGTACTGCCCTTCGGAAGCAACAGAAGATACTTGCATGTTTCCCGGAAGACAAATGAAGTACAATTTACCTTGATCTTCAAATTTAGGCTCTTAATGCATCGTGTTTCCTTCTGGAGCATCAATGAATGTTTGAACCTTTTTTTAATGGTTGCGTTTGAGTCCCTCAACTGTCCTCAACGTGTTATTTATCTAACACTCATACTCAGCCTACACCTCAAATTTGCACATAATATACAGTACCTGTACATACAAAAACTGTCTATTGTAATATACCTGCACACACAATTGTCAATTTATATATTTTTATTCCTTATTTACTTTTTATTTTTATTATCTGTGTTTTTTGTTCTGTCACTGTCATTCTGTTACACTGTGGAAGCTTCTGTCACGAAAACAAATTCCTCGTATGTGTAAACATACCTGGCAATAAAGCTCATTCTGATTCTGATTCTGATTCTGAAGATGGATCTCAAAATCATACAGTCACTGCTGGAAAGGGTTCAAATATGCAAAAGATGCTGGAAAACTGAAGAATCTGCAGGACCTGGAGAATTTTTCTGAAGAACAGTGCTCAGTTTAACTGTTCAGAACAAACAAGGGAACTCATGAACAACCATCACAAAACAAAAAAACAGTCATGGATCATCCAGGTAACCACACACCGTATTAAGAACCAAGGGTTCCCAAACTTTTGAACGGGGTTATTTTAATAATTTCAGCTATTTTTTTCTTGTGGACTAAATGTAAAC
>NW_015505502.1:174065-196334 GCF_001515645.1 Sinocyclocheilus grahami
GTATAAGTCATTATAATCCGTAATTATGCCCCCAGTGGATGCATATGCCTAGTTTATAATGGGTTTTAATGTTTTTGTCTCGTCGCTCGTAACATTTCCGTCACACGATTGAGGCATTCAGCCAATCACAACGCACTGGATAGCTGGCCAATCACAGCACACCTCACTTTTCAGACCAATGAGCTTTGTAAAAATCAACGCGTTTCAGAAAGGTGGGGCATAGAGGAGAAACAATAATGTACAGTATGTGGAAAATTGAGTTTTTTTTTAACCTTAAACCGCAAAAACACATTTCATTACACCAAATACACAAAATAATGTTCTTTTTAGCAACATCATATGACCCCTTTAAAATAACCCCATTCAAAAGTTTGGGAACCCTTGGTTCTTAATACTGTGTGTGGTTACCTGGATGATTCACCACTGTTTTTTTGTTTTGTGATGGTTGTTCATGAGTCTCTTGTTTGTTCGGAACAGTTAAACTGAGCACTGTTCTTCAGAAAAAATCCTCCAGGTCCTGCAGATTCTTCAGTTTTCCGGCATCTTTTGCATATTTGAACCCTTTCCAGCTGTGACTATGATTTTGAGATCCATCTTTTCACACTGAGGACAATTGAGGGACTCAGACACAATTACTAAAAAAGGTTAAAACATTTACTGATGCTCCAGAAGGAAACACGATGCATTAAGAGCCAACAGGATGATGTCGTCCAAATTTTTCTTATTTTGTTGAAATATTTTTTTTTTTCCATTTAGTACTGCCCTTCGGAAGCAACAGAAGATACTTGCATGTTTCCCGGAAGACAAATGAAGTACAATTTACCTTGATCTTCAAATTTAGGCTCTTAATGCATCGTGTTTCCTTCTGGAGCATCAATGAATGTTTGAACCTTTTTTTAATGGTTGCGTTTGAGTCCCTCAACTGTCCTCAACGTGTTATTTATCTAACACTCATACTCAGCCTACACCTCAAATTTGCACATAATATACAGTACCTGTACATACAAAAACTGTCTATTGTAATATACCTGCACACACAATTGTCAATTTATATATTTTTATTCCTTATTTACTTTTTATTTTTATTATCTGTGTTTTTTGTTCTGTCACTGTCATTCTGTTACACTGTGGAAGCTTCTGTCACGAAAACAAATTCCTCGTATGTGTAAACATACCTGGCAATAAAGCTCATTCTGATTCTGATTCTGATTCTGAAGATGGATCTCAAAATCATACAGTCACTGCTGGAAAGGGTTCAAATATGCAAAAGATGCTGGAAAACTGAAGAATCTGCAGGACCTGGAGAATTTTTCTGAAGAACAGTGCTCAGTTTAACTGTTCAGAACAAACAAGGGAACTCATGAACAACCATCACAAAACAAAAAAACAGTCATGGATCATCCAGGTAACCACACACCGTATTAAGAACCAAGGGTTCCCAAACTTTTGAACGGGGTTATTTTAATAATTTCAGCTATTTTTTTCTTGTGGACTAAATGTAAACATCTAATGTAAAATATCTTACTCAAAACAGTACTAAATAAAAAATAACATGCATTTTGTAAGATTTCTCTTATTTTGTTAAAATTATTCACATTTTCACAGATTCTGCAAGGGGTTCCCAAACTTTCGCATGCCACTGTATAACGTGTGCACCTATAGGACTCATTGGTGATTGCTGGAATGGGCCAAGCTAGCCCTCCTGTGAAGGTAGTCTCGTTGCGAAAGCAATTTCATGTTTAACTGTGGGTTAGTGTGTGGTTCTTTACCAGTAAATACAACCTAGAGCATAACATATGACTGATTGTCTGCTTGATTTACGAGCAGAATTACACTAGTCAAGGCATTGTAAGGATTTAAACGTCAATAAATAGTAACAAGTCCTTTATAGAATAAACTTGCGTAGTTCATAAACAGCAGCAATACGGAAAGAGCTCCGTTAATACAGGGTGAAATACATTGCCACCTCCAGCCCCATCTGTATGTGACAAGCCTCCCGCTGTAACAGTATTATGTTTTCTTTATGAGAAATGCTGCATAACTGTAAAGCTGTTGAATAGTCTATTAACCTATTTGTCAGTGCCTGAGCTTGCAGTTATGTCACATCTTAAAAAGCGCCCACCCCATCACATTCTCTCTTACGAACGGATTTCGATCAATCTGTTCCAGTCTCTAAAAAATGCAAGTTCCTAAAATAACCCACTTCAGGCACAAGAGCATTATGCTTATTCAAATTTCAGTCAACAAGCTGGCATCCAACCCAGACTGTCTGAGCGCTCTCTCTCTCTCTCTTTCAGATTACATATTGATTTGAGCAGCTTCTGAGGAGCACAAACATAATGAAGGCTGGTCTCATCTAAGCATCTGCTTGTTTGCCTATGTGAATGCCTGTTCAAAGCGATTCTCCAGTTACAAAGCCATATAAACACACAAAATATCTTCTCTTTACAGCTAAAAATTTTTGCATGCTAACTGAATTGTGTTTGAGCGTTTTTATTAGTTATGTTTAATGCCATTCCTGACCTGAAGAGATGCCCTCATCACATCAAATTAAATCATCTCATTTCACACCACATGACAATGGAGAAACATCTTTGATGACAAGCTCCAGAAAGTATGTCCATGGACCCATTAGGGACCGTCTGATCACTCTGATGCATGTTGCATGCAAAAATGAGAGCATCTGGCCAGCTCCAATTTCATTGGTTGACTGCTATGCAACTTCCAGGAGTCAGCATGCACTTGATTTTAATCAGTCTGCTAGGAAGGAGTGTTTACAAGTTCCCAGGTTGCTACAATGAGCATTTTAGAGGAATAACCAGTTGCTGTATACATGTGCATGTGTACAAGGTGAATGGCATAAAATCTTTAAAAGATATTTGAGAGGCAATTAGTAGGAAGTAAACATGTTATTGTTTACTTGCATATCGACTGTTAATTGACTGTTTACAGAAATGTCTGTGAAGTAACTGCTACTTATTACTTTTAGACGGATACAATTTCTGACCACAAAGTTGCAAAACATTTCTAAAAAATTGCTTAAGTGTTGACAGTAAGTTTTCACAGAGACTGCTGTATCAGTTCTTGAATGCACCACCACTTTGCACATTGGCTGATTATTTTGGCATCATCGATTTCACATTTACCTGCCTCTAAACATCACATAAAACAGGAAATTCTGGTTAGTTGCTTTTTAATGTCAATCAGATCGGCTTTCCGTCTCTAAGTGGGTTATTACTGGCAAAAACAACCCATATTGTGGCAAATTTCTGCAACACGATCTATAGTATAATGCACTGATGCTGCTTTGCACAACATCTTGATTTAATAATCTGACGGCAGACACTATACCTCTCAAGAGAAGCTGCATAAATAAACCTATTACTCACCTTCATTAAGTTATAGCTATAGTTATGTGTGGGAACTGTGTTGATGACTACATCACAGGATGAACAATGGTTTAAGGAAAACATAAGATGTTGCTGGACTGCTGCTCTGATGCATTTTGGAAACGAGCCACAGGAGATCTGGGCTGGAGCTCAAATGAAACTATGAGCTGTACAGAAATATCAGCAGTTTTACCACAGGGAGATGAATCCTGCTAAATAAACACTAAATTCTCCATCCCAAAGGTTGGATTTTAAGAGAATGGCACTCAGAAAAGACCTTTATTACCAAATAGATTTAATGAAGTAGGGTACATGGGGTCTTCCAAATGTCTTAAGTTAAAAAAAATATAAATACACACACACACACACCTCTAGTTACCAAGCTATAAAATATATTATCAGGGAAAGATAGTGAGTAAAAAAAAAAAACAGAATCCATGAAAAACTATGAACTTTTAGTTCTTAATATTTCTGGTGTCAAAGGTTGATAACCAATGCCCTTCAAGACCGAAGTCAGAAGTCTATGAGGTGTTTTCTCATTTCCTACATTCTCAGGCCATCCCATAAGGAGGAAGCTGAAACAATCCATCATGCTCGCTAAGGTCGCAAAACTCTAGACTTTTGGTAGTACCTAGGATAGTAAAGTCCACTAAAGGAGGTAGAGCTTTTTTGCATTTGGCTCCCAAACTCTGGAATAGCCTTCCTGATAACGTTCGGGGTTTAGACACACTCTCTCGGTTTAAATCTAGATTAAAGACACATCTCTTTGGCCAAGCATTCAAATAATGCATCTCATAATCTTGTACTGCAGTTATATCTGATCAAATGCACATTATTATTCTTTAGCTTGGGTTAAACAAATCAATTTTGTTTGGAACAGCAGCTACGCTAATTATGTCTCTATTTGTTTCTCTGTTTTTGCCACGGGATTGCCACTAGGATTTACACAAGCTTCAGTCTGGATCCAGAACACCTGAGAAGAGATGATGCAACCCCTCAGAGGACCTCAGAGGATGCCAACCCTGAAACAACATACAGAACTACCAAATGTTGCTATAAGTTTGATTGCATCATATAATAATTGCTGTTAATAGTGTTCATCGTCTGTTTGATTACGCCTTTAATTGTTCCGTACATTTCTGCCATATGTACATTAACTGACAGTCACCACTGATAAGCTACTACTAAATATTATAGAAACGTAATTTGCTGTAAAGTTGCTTTGCAACGATTTGTATCGTGAAAGGCGCTATACAAATAAACGTGAATTAATGTGGTAGCTGAATAATTCAAGTTAAGCGGCATATTTAGCTTCATAAGCAGTTGTCTGGTAGCTTGTCATGAGAGGCGCTATTTTGCTAACGTTGATTTTGATACATTTGACAACACCAAGATGATGTGCTGCCACTCTCCTGCTCCATATCTGATTACAGTGTTCTCCAGGGCATCTTTGTAGGGTGGAGTTTTGGGGAAAAAAAGGAGCATCTAATTTAGCAGCTTCGTCTGAGTGAATTTCATAATGGCTAACACCACTAACAGCTTCAATTCCTCCTTACAACAGCGAGAAAGTGCTCTTTGCAAGCTCTCACACGCAGCGGAATGTAAATGCATGAGCGAATGTTCCACAGTTGTGACAGTTGACGTGAACTCCACCTGGCCTTCAGCTCGGAGGGTTGCTGACAGAGATGGACAGATCTCATCTTTCTTCTCCCTTCTCGCTCATGTAGCTGGCAAAGACCTCAGATCACCACTCGCTCATTCTGGCTGGGAGCAGCAAGGCTAAGATCCACAATGTCAGTGCTTGACAATGGCGTATGGCATACCACTGAGCAAATCTGCCTGAAAGCTGTGCTCTTCCACACTCCCTGAGACACTGAAACACTCATTACGGGCAGAGAGAAAAGAGAAAGGGCAGATACTCTCAGCCCACAATGACAAAATTCCTCAGCTCACGACTCTAATAGAGACACAACCCCTGAAACATTCCATAATCTCACATCGCCGCGAACGTGGGGTCACGTGCACTGAACTGCGGAGTTTGGCAAATAAGAGCCACTTAATAAGAGAGCCCTCGGGCGCTGAGATGCCAAGACTCCCAAGATACATCCAAAGACCTGGCCTCATCTTCCCCAGCATCTCCTGTGGTCACAGGGATGTCGAGGGGACAAACATCTAAAAATAGCCTTCCTACTTCCATTTATAGAACGCACAAGGCAAAGCCACAGATCCATTTCTCTCATAATCATAAATCATCCCTTACTTTTCTTTTGTCTTTCCACAAAGCTGCCCAGAGCAAAAAGAGCGATAATGATTTCCAGTCAGAGCAGCTTAATTTACTGTTGGAACAATTCATTTCAATAAATTGCCAGGACCGGGCTCCATTCCATTGATGTTTTCATGCATAGATTACATTTCAATCAAGATTTATGTCCTTATCAGCATTGTCTTGTCAATATCAGTGGCAATAGACAAAAGGGAATGATGTGTGAAGCAAGTAGCATTTCCCAAAGTGTGGACCAAGAGTGACAATAAATCTGTGACACAATAAATCAAAAGACATTGAAATTATATTATATGGAAAAATTTTGTTTTCCAAGAATAAAAACTTTGAATTCAATAGTCAAATGACAATCTTAAATGGGACAGATTCTCGCAACTGGTAGGTTTTCGGGGTGCAGTCTTAGTGGGCCATCTGTTTTGAGTGAGTAGGGCATATTAAGCCTAATCTCCACTAAACTTAATGTTCAGCCAGATATCAAAATGCAGAAAAATCTTAAAGAGCAGTGTGGTAAAGATATGTAACAACCTTAATACAATAAAAACTTTGTAAAATGCTATACATTACAACAACAACAAACAATGTTGGAGGATTTTCAATAAATTTCCAACTGCCTGGGGTACCTGGGAATTTTTTTACGTTTGGTAAGCCCTGCATTGTGATGTCTTTTCTCAGTATGACGTTCATCCTAAGGCAAGTGATCACTCAACTGAGGAAAAGGCATTAATCATTATGAAGTGATGTATGAAATACCTGGTTCTGTGCAGTTCTTCTCTGTCTCATTGTCTCCGGCTGTGGCCATAAGCCTTCGGCCCAGATGATCTCTGGGAACAGCAAACCCCTCCTGAAGCACCAGCCCATGACCTGTGAATAAAGATATACACACATCATCTAAATTTACAAATTCAGAGCGTAGGCACCAAAGCTGTTGTGAATCCGCTTACCCGGATCCATCCGTAACCGGCACAGATTTGAAGAAAATTACAGTCATTTGGCAAATAAATAATTTACGGACATTTACATACATACTTCCAACAATTTAATACATAATCTTATGTTGTACCTCAATGACAAGGGTATTTATAGTAGCATTAATAAGCCAGTCTGTGGACTGTTTGTGCAGCTTATATGGACTGCTCCCCCCTGCAACAATTATATAAAAATTCAATTATTTAATAAATGTTAGTACTTATTCGTGGAATTATATTAGGTTAATGAATTGTGTTCACTTAAAAGTCAAATTTTATAACTTCAAACAAATACCTTAGTTTAAAATAGTTTTATAAGTTTAGCATCACCTTGCATTACACTTCATGTCAACTATCCAAATACTCATCGTCATCAAGGAATAGTTAACAACTTAGAGCTAATTAGCCAAATTACTTGTCGGTTAGGCTTGGGGTTAGTGTGTGATTCTGTACCCTTGATTTGCGTTTTAATCAATGTTCCTACTGGATGTGCATTGTATCATGGTTAGCAGCACCATAGGGCTTATTATTTATTTTCTTTATCATTTTATTTAGAAAATCATAGAAAGAAAATGGTGTGAAGATTCAACCATGCATACTGTCCTAACAGCCAGAGCCTGAATTAGGATTTCATGCATCATATTTGCCTGCATTTCTATGCTTCAGCAGTCGATTTCAGCACATCATTTTTTTCATGAGAATATGTGGTAAGGTCCAAAAAAAGGATAATCATTTATCTTGTTCTGAAACTACGGCACTCATTTAGTGGAACATATTTATTGGACAGTTGGCATTACAGCTGTTAATCACTGAACACATTGTGTTTATTCAAATTATAAAAAAAAAAAAATTCGAACAGAAATAAAATATGACGTTACTTTTTTCTGTGCAACATGAAAGCAATTAACTAGTAGAATGACATCAGTTCTATTTTTAAGGATTTTCATGACGTTCAACTTAGACACTTCAACATCTGAGCTCTTCACATTAAGATTACATTGCAATTAGGGTCCACTAAACACTACAAAAGAAAAACTAGACTAAATAAATAAACAAATCTGAAAACTACAATGTCTTTACTGGTTACACGCAACAACAAATAGCATAAACAGTGTAGCCTGATTTACGAACGAATGACCCTTATGAGCAGATACTTTAATAAATCGATCCAAAAGTGACTCTCGGACCATCAGTTTTAATCAGACCAATGACTCCCTTACTAAGTAAAATGGTTGAATGAGTGGTTGAATTAGTGGTTCTTGGCTGGTTAAATTTGGCACATCCTTCTCAAGAGTTAGCGTGTGAAATAGGTTTTTATAAAATGTCAAAATATTTTCTATCCCAGTTTAATATACAATCAGCTAGCATTTTATATATTAATTCCTCTAAAATAACATCAAAAGTATTTCACTTACAAATAAGGTTATCAAAAATACTAATATATATATATATATTTTTTTTTTTTTTTTTTATATATATATATATATTTATTTTTTTTTTTTTTTTTTGTCCAGTATTATGGTTAAAAATACTGTAGTTAAGACCAGTTACCTTGATTTTTAAATTTTTGGGGGGAATTAAAGAAACAAACTTGTTAACTTCCAGACAGCTCCCATCCCTAGTCCCCACTTATTTGATGAAAAAAAATGACTTCAAACTAAAGATAAGGGTGATGACAATTTTTATTTTCGAGTGAAATATTCTTTTAATGCACAAAATACCTTTAAAAGGGCCATTCTTGATTCTATAAATATTCCCTATTACATTAGGAGTAGCAAAAAAAATTAAATAAAAAATGTATTCCACACACTGAAATCTGCTGCAGCAAAACCTGTCTAAAATATTCCAACTGCTCCTAAATCAAGAACAGAATGACCCACTTACAGCTTATGAGAAGCAGAACAAAGGAGCAGTAAAGTTGTGTAACGAAGTGTCACAGGAGGAGGACAGAATAATGAACTCAACAGCAATAAAAAGTTCATTTTCAGTCTGCATTAACTACAATTATCGATGGAGGAAAATGAGAAGGTGTAGAAGAACAAGAATGAGATTTGGGAAGTTGGCCCATATTAGGTGTTTTGTTCTGTAATCACAGCAGGAGTGCACACTAGATGGACTCCTGACAGGCTTATCAGAAATGCCAGTATCCGCAGAGCCATTAAAGCAGAAAGCACATATTCAGCATACTCAATTACAATATAATGTGCAGGTAATCCCTTAAGCCGCTTGTAATTTTGGTGTAATTAAACTCAACCGCACCCACTAGTATCGCTCAGCCAGGCAGGCAACGCTGTACACTTTGTAGACAATAAGAGTAAGTGGAAAAGCTTGATGCAAAATCCCCTGTAATGAGACATCATTTGTGTCTGAGATGTGCTTTTCCCACAGTGGTTTGAGTTGGGTATTCATTTCAGCTGGAAACTGCAGTCAGTTGTATGTGTAGGTAATTCATATTCATTTGAAATGAATACTAGTGGCAATAAAAAAAATGTAAAAAAGTTTTATTCCCCTTTTTTTTTAATTTTTTTTTTTATACAAATTCTTATTACAAGGGTAGATTATAAATACCCATTTATATAAATAATAAATACTTTTTTTTCGTGCAGCTAATTGCGCAGTACTATGTTATGACTTCAAACACTTTTTAGGGCTGGGTTTTGACAAATTTCACAACTCGATTCGATTATCCTTCACACAGGCCATGGCAAATTTTCTCATGGAAAAAAATACTCTCTGGGTTTGAGTTGGGTATTCATTTCAGCTGGAAACTGCAGTCAGTTGTATGTGTAGGTAATTCATATTCATTTGAAATGAATACTAGTGGCAATAAAAAAAATGTAAAAAAGTTTTATTCCCCCTTTTTTTTTATTTTTATTTTTTTATACAAATTCTTATTACAAGGGTAGATTATAAATACCCATTTATATAAATAATAAATACTTTTTTTTCGTGCAGCTAATTGCGCAGTACTATGTTATGACTTCAAACACTTTTTAGGGCTGGGTTTTGACAAATTTCACAACTCGATTCGATTATCCTTCACACAGGCCATGGCAAATTTTCTCATGGAAAAAAATACTCTCTCAACTCATGCTGTAAAATATACCCGAGTGTCAATAATATGGAAGGTTGAAATGTAATGATTTGTATACCAACACTTAAAATATACTTTTTGTAATAATAAAGTTATAATACTAACATTAATTTACATAACTGTATTTCTACTCCAATTAGTTATTTTTTTTAAATATAAACATTAAAAAAAAGTTGGTTGTCACAAAAACTTGACGGATTTATTCAAACAAATTAAACATTGAAGAACAGTAAAAAATTATATATATATATATATGGTGCATATTTAGCAAAATGCTCCTCTCTAGAGTTAATTTTCTAGATGACTAATGAGTTCATGGTCACCGAATATGTTTTTCTGTGGTAAATGTGACATTATCTACAAGATATTGTCATCTTTCCGTGTTTGAAACACTGATTGAGTGATTACACTAGACAGGATACGGATTTCGGTAAGTTGTACTCTTTTATTATCTGTATACCTTTGGATGTTCATTCATGTTTATTTCATGTTGTAACTGCTATTAAAGCGGAGGAGATGATCAGTTCGCGCTGTTGCTTCTAACGGAGGAGCTACAGCGATGTCACTCCACATTAAACGGTGCCAAAACAGCATTTAATATTTAAATACAGTAATAAAATGGTCAGAATTTGAAATCTGAGACTTTGTTTCATATCAAAAGTAACAAATCACAAAGCTTATTGCAATTTATTGGATGGGAGGCGCGCTACAATGTTCCGTTCATTATTTGACAGGCTACACTAATCGATTATTAGGATTTATGAATCTTTATCATTTCATAAAAATTAGAATCAATTAAGGTTTACATCAGATAACCATCTCCATATGTTTGGCTTTTTTGACATTGTAAACTTGCTCAGTAGCTCACCTGGTGGTACAGCACTGCATTTGCAATGTGGAGTACTTGGGTATAAGTCCTCAAACACAAGTCAAGATAAAAGAGCTCAAGACTTGCAGAAAAATGCTAAAATGGCATGGTTACTTCAGCAAAAGCATTTTTATTCGAAGTTTCCTTTTGTTACCACCATTGGTTAGGTTTAGGGTAGGGTTTAGTGATGGAATGTTATTTTCAAATGTGACATAGCATTAACTTTTAATGCCACTTACTTGACATCTCGCATTGAAAGTGTTGCGAAACATGCAAGAAGCAATGTATAATTTTCTGAAATGTCACCACAAGGCACTTTTTTTTTCCCCTCAACGAGCCTCTGGTGTATAATGTTATCTCTCGTTTAAACACACCCACACACGCCTCGTTTAAACACACCCCCACATGTCTACGTCACTGTGTGGGAAGATTTGCATAACACCGCCCAAATGTACGCGCAAAGAAAGAAGGCGTAACTTTGATTCTCGCTGTAGTATTGTTGCCGTCGCCACCATGTCGTGGAGACACTGTGTTCTGTTGTGAAAGCGAAACTACTTTGTTTGGCCTTCCAAAAGACGACACAACTACAAATCAGTGGTTAAGTTGTATTTACAACACTGTTCTTGTTGTGCACATACATCTTCTGATGCCGCTGGACACATCATCATTGATGTTCCTGGAATCATCAGGTTCCAGAACAGTTCAACCCAAATATTCATTTGTGTGCAGCGCATTTTACGGAGGACTGTTTCCTGAACCTGGGAGAGTAGCCTACAATGCCGTCTGTGCACTGCACAAAGGCTGTTTCTATAAAGTGGGACAATTTCAACTTTGCAAGGACAATCTGGTGCTTCTGACTCACAGCCTTTAAGTACGTTTTCATATTTAAAGAATTTGCCACTGACGATTCAAACGTGAGTTTTGAGCAGTGTAGAGTAGCGCTTGTTTGTCGTTTCTCCAATCACAAATGCAGACATGGTTTTTGTGTACACTAGGGCTGCTCGTTTATGGCAAAAATCATAATCACAATTATTTAAAGGGGTCATATGATGCGATTTCAAGTTTTCCTTTCTCTTTGAAGTGTTACAACCTCTTGGTGCATAAAGATCTGTAAAGTTGCAAAGACTAAAGTCTCAAATCCAGAGAGATATTCTTTAAACTTTATATGAGTGATTTATTTAAAGATAGGAATATGTATCAAATATATATTTCCTGTAAATAAGGTTGCTATGACATCTGTCACGAATCCAGTCCATGAACTTCCGTCTGCTAGCCATCAGAGGTCACCCTTTCCATCATTCATTGCACTAATTGCACACAGCTGTTTCACTAATTGCACACAGCACTGATTGCACACAGCTGTTTCATATTACTCACTCCCTATTTAACACTTACTCTTATCCCTTCCCTCTGCCGAGTATTGTTTAGCGCTTATCACTCCCCTAGCGATAGCTACTCTACGGAGCCATTTCGAGTTTTTCGTTGTTCAGTCATAGTCTTGTCCTGCCTGATTTCCCGTGTTCCTGATTATTGCCTGTTTATCTTTGGTTAACCCTTTGCCTGCTGTTTCGGACTGTGTTTGCACCTCGCCTGGGCTCTAGCTCATGTTATTGGATTACCCCTCATGTCAAGCCCTCTGGATATTGTTAGCTGCTCATCGACCACGCCCATTTTGGATTACTCTTCTGTCTTGCCCTTGTCAGCCCCGTAACAACATCTACATTGCTGTGGTATTGAGAATTGTGAGATTTCGCTGGTCTCTACCGAGTATTAGGTAACTAGCCTATTAGTAACAAATAAACAAACAAACAAAAAGTTCTCAATTATTGAAAATTAAACTGTCAGTAATATAAAAGCAAAGACAAATAGGTTACACTTTACTTGAAGGGGTGTGCATAAGACTGACATGACACCTTCATAATCATGACATGATCTACATAATCATGACATGACACATGTCATGAATATGAAGGGTTTTTTATGCATGTTTATGACAACTGTCATTAAGTGTCATTCGCTCAGTTATGTAATTTTTAATGCAAAGATGACATTGTTCTAGTCGCGCCCCTTTTGATTCTGTTTGCTTATCGTTGACCTATGCTAGCCCTAGGACTATTCTTGTGTCTTGCCCGACATATACCTGTTTGCCACTGTTTGAGCCTGCCTGTGTTTCTGACCTCCTCTGATGTGAATAAAGCTTACATATGGATCCGCACGTCTCACATCTTGTCAGCCCCGTAACAACATCTACATTGTTGTGGTATTGAGAATTGTGAGATTTCGCTGGTCTCTACCGAGTAGCCTATTAGTAACAAATAAACAAACAAACAAAAAGTTCTCAATTATTGAAAATTAAACTGTCAGTAATATAAAAGCAAAGACAAATAGGTTACACTTTACTTGAAGGGGTGTGCATAAGACTGACATGACACCTTCATAATCATGACATGATCTACATAATCATGACATGACACATGTCATGAATATGAAGGGTTTTTTATGCATGTTTATGACAACTGTCATTAAGTGTCATTCGCTCAGTTATGTAATTTTTAATGCAAAGATGACATTGTTTGAGATGTCTTTGTTATGGGCTATGGTTAGGGGTAAGGGTAGGGGTAGGGTTAGGTCAAATAATGTCATATTTGCATTAAAAATTACATAACTGAGCATATGACACTCAATGACAGTTGTCATAAACATGCATAAAACCTCCTTCATATTCATGACGTGTGTCATGTCATGATTATGAAGGTGTCATGTCAGTCTTATGCACACCCCTTCAAGTAAAGTGTTACCGACAAATAAAATAGAATAAAAATATCCAAATGAAAAACGTTGCTTTAATGTTTTTTATGCAACTCTCAAGCATTTAACAGCCTGCTACAGAAATTAATAATCAAATGTAAAATAAAACAGCCTAGTCTTCACTGCAAGAATTAAACTTTCTTTGTTTCTTATTAAAGCTACAAAAGTCATTCACTCCAGAGCAGTGTGTGATTTTGAATTTGTCTTTTGTTTGATTAATATTAAGCACACAGTCGCAGCAGGATTATAGCTGCTGTCACTTTAAGAGCCACACGGATCCAACTTACTGTTACCCATTTCTTTTCATTCTCAACCGTTTATGTTCATTTATTACATGACTGACAAAGGTTTAAGTGAATAATCACTAAGCGCCACATTTTGACACATTTTTGTGTGTATTTGACTGTTTAGGTGCGTAGCTTGACCTAAAGATGACTTTACATGTCTGTGTTCTGTTCTGTCTCGGAGTGCATACATACACTGAACAAAATTATAAACGCAACACTTTTGTTTTTGCCCCCATTTTTCATGAGCTGAACTCAAAGATCTAAGACTTTTTCGATGTACTCAAAAGGCCTATTTCTCTCAAATATTGCCACTCTAAAATGTGCAGTTTTATCACACAGCACAATGCCACAGATGTTGCAAGTTTTGAGGGAGCGTGCAATTGGCATGCTGACTGCAGGAATGTCCACCAGAGCTGTTGCCCATGAATTGAATGTTCATTTCTCTACCATAAGCCATCTCCAAAGGCGTTTCAGAGAATCTTGCAGTACATCCAACCGGCCTCACAACCGCAGACCACATGTAACCACACCAGCCCAGGACCTCCACATCCAGTATCTTCGACTCCAAGATCGTCTGAGACCAGCCACCCGGACAGCTGCTGCAACAATCGGTTTGCATAACCAAAGAATTTCTGCACAAACTGTCAGAAACCGTCTCAGGGAAGCTCATCTGCATGCTCATCGTCCTCATCAGGGTCTCGACCTGACTGCAGTTCGTCATCGTAACCGACTTGAGTGGGCAAATGATCAGATTCGATGGCGTCTGGCACTTTGGAGAGGTGTTCTCTTCACAGATGAATCCCGGTTTTCACTGTACAGAGCAGATGGCAGACAGCGTGTATGGCGAATGGGTTTAAAACAAATTTATAACATACATTTTTTAAGTAACACAGCTGCCCTAAACTAACAGTATTGATGATTACCAAAATAATTGATGTTTCTGTAATGGTTAATCCACCAGTAGGCTGTGTGTAAACTCTTTAGTCACAGTAGGATTTCTAATACTAAAATATATTAAAATAGAATTATTGTTGGGATTTAATGGATTCAAAGATAGATCGCACAAAAGTTTCATCAAAAGCAAGTCTTTGGGAACAACTAGAAACTATCTGGAAGTCAAAAACAGAGACTGTACATAAAAACAATGCAAGCAAGAAAGCAAGCTGTTATCAAGGCCAAAGGAGGCCATACAAAATAAAATAAAATAGTTTTAAAAAAAATACTTTTTAAAAGTGTGAATAAAGGCTATTTAGTTGTTTCAGTATGTTATTTGCCAAATAAATGACAATACAATTTTTACAAAATACAAGTTTTGAAAAAGTTTGACAGAATTATAATATTTATTTTCTCAGTTTATTATGACAGGTCGTCTAATAAATTTGTGTGTGTGTGTGTGTGTGTGAGAGAGAGAGAGATTTACGGAAGAGGATTAGGGCCAAGTGATAATAAAAAAAATTAACCATCTCTTCAAGTCATTATAATGCAAGATTAAACTTGTTAAATTACGAGAAAAAAGTTGTGAGAAAAAAAAACTAATTCCGAAGAGATTAGGGTAAAATAGGAAAAATTAGGCCTGTAATTTCAAAGTGAAGGCTTATAATAGACCCTATTTAAAAGCACTCGATTCATTGCCGATTTTGAACGCGATTTTGTATAGCTTGTCAATGAACTACGGCTCTGTGTAGTAAATGCCGCTCCATCTGAACGCACGTGCTGGAGATTTACTACTAATCACAGGAGCGGCTTTACTGACGAGATGCGCATGAAAATCGCATTCGATTTTTTGCACAGCCCTAATATATACAGTGGGGAAAAAAAGTATTTAGTCAGCCACCAATTGTGCAAGTTCTCCCACTTAAAAAGATGAGAGAGGCCTGTAATTTTCATCATAGGTATACCTCAACCTTGCTGTCGGTGACAGTGCTCGTATGTTTTTGTCCCAAAAGAATACCAACATGTACATACTTTACTTTGAGGAAACGATGGATGGGTTTCATGCTAATGTTCGCGTCATTTTTGCTGCATGCAGCTTCGCGCTCCTGACTGAGCGAGTATAAACCACGCTCTACACTCGAAGCATTGTACAGCTCAAACGAGTCGTGCGGTTTCGGTATGCTTTCAGTTTCGTTTGCAGTTTGATGTTTCTCACATGCAACAGAAATGCAGTGTTAGGAGTTAAACAATGTGGTAGTCGCGCCAGTGTGACCGCACACAAAATTTTGTTGCACCGGCAGAAAAAATTATCGCAAAATGTGCCCATTTGGTTGCACACTGGAGCCCTGTGCAGTACAGTATTTATTTATCGAATACGGTTATAGTGATAATTAAAATATGAAATGGTAATACTAACCGTGGGGTATTTTATCACGATTTATCGTCAAACCGGTAATCGTTCCCTCCCTAGTACTGACGTAATCATATAGCCATCATCATCCCGATTTAAATCCTAAATATCAAACATGTTTGATATGATCGGGGCGGCCCCGATTTGTGTGCGAGCAGACCGGGAGGTGCAGGATTCGATCGGTGAACGCCTCACATTACCAGATAATCCGCGCCGAACATCGGGAGCGATCGAGGGGCTCGAGAAGATTTTTGCTCCGATTCTCGGGAGGGGGAAATCGGGGCTAAATCGGGCTAAAAATCCTATAGTGTGAGCCAGGCTTTACAGAATGTTTTTTTTATAGTACAATTACCTCTAGTATGTCAAAAGATCGAGGAAATTTAGATTTCTCGGTTCATGACCCCTTTAACTTCAGTCAGAAGGCAGTCGCCAACATGGCGATTTAGTAGCCTACATTCTGGAATATATTCTTAATACACCTAAAAACGTACTTCAAGGTCAAGAATTTGGTTCTTCATCGAATACAGTAAATTCAATAAAATATAGCCAATTCATGAAACCTGACAACATTTGCAACATAACATTCATTAAAGTTATACTGGGAACACACTAAAAGATTTCTGAAATCTTATAAGATCTTCAAAATGTGAGAGACCACAAACATGAGGGGGAAAATCCTAGATTTAACCGTTTTGCTTCTATAGTGTGTGGTGTTTTCGGGGTCCGGGGTCCCCCCCCCACCACATCAGGATTTCTTATTTTAAATATTCAACATGTTGAATATTTACGATTCGCGACCGGGGCGCCTCCGACGTTCTTCCCAGCAGATTCAGTCACTCTTAACACACCTCACACCACAGGAAAATCTGATAAAATAATCTTTAGAACCACCAAGATAATCGGACATTACCTAGGATTGTCGGAAGGGGACACCCTCGCATTAGCGTTAACTGTTTTTTTGTCATTTGACGCAAACGTGATATAATGCCTAATATAAGTGTTATAAATGTACATACATTTAAAAAAAAAAAAACACAACTTTCGAGGATTTACGATGCTGATGACCGTTAAACGCGTCATCACAGTCTTGAGAAACTGGACCCGCCCACGTGAGCTCGATTCAAACTCACACAGCTTGAAATAGGCAGTTACTCGTCGAATAAAAATGAAACTCTGCATTCAATTATTATCATACCGTTCACAGCTAAACACAATCCGGGACTGTCTGTGACATATTTTGGACATAAACCCATAGCTTGGGATCATCGTCGTCGTTTGTTTGTCTCATTGTTGACTTACGTAACGTTACGCACAAATGAGACTGCTGAATATAACGTTACTGTACAATGTGTAACCATGCCAACCGACAAAAAAAAAACAGCCCAAAGAATAACGGACGTTGTAAAGACGCTGTCAACCGCTCTCGGGTATTTATTCATGTATATCCTGAGAGAAGGGGTGTTCTCCCCACTCACAGCAGCCTCTATTCACACCACTGTGAATAATTCAACGTCTGACGTCCCAAAAAAGGACAAGCATGTACTGCCGCGCATTATTAATACACTATAAGATAACGACACACACGTGTTGGTAGCGATGTGCAGCCCCAACAGAACACAGTGGGACAATCACTTAACGTTACTCACCTGTTTTAGTGAGCAACGCCGACATACACCACGCCAAGAACAGGACGCTGCAGATGAAGCACACCTGCGCGAACAGCATCTCTCTCCGTTTGCGAACTTTAAACATTTTGGAAATGATGCTCTTTTTGGATATACTGCAGCTCTGCTCCAGCTCCATGGTCGTCTGTGGCTGGGTCATTTCGCGAGTGTAATTCAGCTCCGGAGTGAAGCCACACAGATGGCCGGGACCGCAGGAAACCAGGCTCGGGATGAGGTCTTCTTCATGTCCAGCGCGCGGCGGAGCGAGCGAGCGTGCGTGCGTGCGTGAGTGAGCTTCAGTCGCGCTCCTTCTGATGTTGTATTATTAGAGCAGCACGAGGGGGGTAAAAAAGCTCATTATAATCAGCTGAAATTAATCACTGGGCATATTTTGGACGGTATGCTGTCGGGCTTCACAGTTGTCTGGTGATAGTAAGACTAAACCCCAAAATCTCTTTGACATAAGAAATATACAAGGCGAGCTAGCTGTCCTTTTATTTTATAGAATATATCAACGAGCCTGTCAGTAAACGTCTCAAGGATCCATGCCGTTTGAGATCAGTCCTCTCAAGTTGAGGTTTCATCTCCCTCTCATGCAGCTATCTGCTGTGACTTCTACATGTGAGAGACTTCACGTGACACTGACGGCGTATGCACACTGAGCCTACTCCACTCACTACACTACTATAATAATCCTTGGAAAAGGCATGGTTTATACCATGCAAATAGTGTAGGCTATTCCTAATAAAGCCACTTAATGTCATGTAAAATACTGTACATCACACTAATGATATTAATAGTCAATTCAGAAATTATCGCTTTATCATGTGGTTTTGTGTCAGTGGATCATATTTTCTTTTAAATGCTCTATTTTCATGGTAGAGGTTTAATTATAGGATGCAGTGTGCTATTTTCTTATGATTAGACTACTATTTCCAGTAAGAATCAGAGTTGGGGGTAACTCGTTACAAGTAACGCGAGTTACGTAATCAGATTACTTTTTTCAAGTAACTAGTAAAGTGACGCATTACTTTTTTAATTTACAAGAAAATATCGGAGTTACTTTTTCAAAAAAGTAACGCCAGTTACTTTGTTTTCCCATTTATCGACTGACAGCTCTCCTGTCCCCATATCGGGAGAAATCGGGAGTACAGAGGTGTTGTGTGTGCTGTGTGAACATGATGTTACTGTAGTTCTAGACTAAATGTGAATGTGCATTAATTCATCCCACTCACAATAAACAGATTTAGTTATTCATCAAAATGAATTAAAACAGTGAAATGCAAACTCAAAATATGACACAAACCTGCAATAATTAAATATGTTAAATAACACAAATGTATCTAATCCCATTTTATTAACCAATGTCTTCGCTGCTGACCTTTGATGATCCAGTTCAACCATACTAACAAGCAAAAATGACTTTAGAGAAACTAACAATTGTGCTTCATTGTTTTTTTTTATTGCTGAAGAGTGTTTCTTCTCCTGCGTTCTACTGTACAGACGTGAATTTACTTTTGCTTCAGCCTGAGGTTTATTCATTACACTTTTTGGTGTGAAAGGGCTTTTATATTAGCTATAAACAGAACTTCTTATATTAAAAACAATCAAGCCCTGCTTATATTTAAAAAGTAACGCGAAAGTAACGCAAAAGTAATATGGGAGTAACTAAGTAACGTAATTAGTTATTTTTGTTAGGGAGTAACGCAATATTGTAATGCATTACTTTTAAAAGTAACTTTCCCCAACACTGGTAAGAATTGATACTTTTAATAATTAATGCTTATTAAGTAAGGATGCATTAAAGTGACAGTAAATACATCGATAGTGTAAAGATTTATATTTCAAATGCTGTTCTTTTGAACTTCATATTCATCAAATAATCTTGAAAAAGTATCATGGTTTCCACAATGTGAGAGACTTAAGCACATTCACGTGACACTGATGACGTATGCACACTGAGCCTACTCCACTCACTACAGTATTATAATCCTTGGAAAAGGCATGGTTTATACCATGCAAATAGTGTAGGCTATTCCTAATAAAGCCACTTAATGTCATGTAAAATACTGTACATCACACTAATGATATTAATATTGATTGCCAAAACAAGTTTCCTTTTTCCTGAGGATGCTGGGAATAGCACATATTCAGTATTATTGAAAAAAATATTGTAAAATTGAATTCACAAAAGCACATCATTGGTAATGGTATATATTTTTTTTTACAACCAAAGCAATTCATCTGAAATAGATTGACTTCAGTCCTGTGAAAAAATACACCTAAAAAATGTTATGGATATATGCTCTAGTAACACATACAGTATATTGCAAGAAAAATTTAAATTACTTTTTGCGACCATTATTCAACATGAAGTCCCAAATAATATGTCTGCAATGAAAAAAAGTCATCAGCCCGAATAGCTGATGTTTCTAAGACATCTTGTCCACGCGCCGCTCACTCAAGCCCACCGTGTGTGACGCAGTGTTTTGTTGTGAAAGCAAAACTACTTTGTTTGGCCTTCCAAAGGAGGACACGACTAGAAATCAGTGGTTAAGTTGTATTTACAGCACTGTTCCAGAACAGTTCAACCCAATTATTCAGATGTGTGCAGCGCACTTTATGGAGGACTGTTTCCTGATCCTGGTAGAGTAGACTACAATGCCGGCTGTTCTGACTCACAGACTTTAAGTACGTTTTTATATTTAAAGAATTTGCCACTGATGATTCAAACACGAGTTTTGAGCAGTGTAGAGTAGCACTTGTTGTTTGTAATTTCTCCGATCACAAATGCAGACATGGTTTTATGTTTACGTGGCGCGATGCAATGCAACATGTAAAAAGACAGCATAAGTAATTATAATCCGTAATTATGTCCCCACTGGATGCAACAAATGCCTTGTTTATAATGGTGTAACAACGTTTGTAGATCAGGAAGAAGGAGGCGGGAACCGGCGAACATTTAAATTAGATTTTAATAAAATAAACAAACACAAAATGAAATTAAAGCGGCAGCCCCTCGCGGACGACTTGAGGTATTCGGCCAATCACAACGCACTGGATAGCTGGCCAATCAGAGCACACCTCGCTTTTCAGATCGATGAGCTTTGTAAAAATCGACGCGTTTCAGAAAGGCGGGGCATAGAGGAGAAACAATAATGTACAGTATGTGGAAAATAATGTGTTTTTTGAACCTTAAATCGCATAAACACATTTCATTACACCAAATACACAAAATAATGTTCTTTTTAGCAACATCATATGACCCCTTTAATATCTAGGGCAAAGTTATGCCCATTTGCCTTTTCGATTACTTACTAAATCAGATACACTTCTATTGACTGAGACAGTAGGTAGAATTGATGGCCAGGACTGAAAATCATTAGCAGGTTGCTATGGAGGGTCACCCAGGATCTTTCAAGGGGGTGAGATTTGATGTAGTGGATCCTATTTATAAATATAAATGTTTTTTCCTCTGAATCTGTCTTTCTCTCTTTCTCTTTGCTGTATTTCTCTCTTTCTCCCTTTGTCTGCCCAGTCAAAGGAATTAGCCTCCCTGGGACTTAGCATTTCAGCAAAAACAGCAACTGACTGACCAATGAAAAGTGTTTTCCTGTGGCAGTCAACCTGTGGCAGTTTTTATTTTACGCAAACATTTTTTAGGAATAGTTCACCCAAAAAAGAAAATTTTGCTAGCTAATTTTTGTTAAACTATGGTGCAAAGCTAAACAAATTTGTAAAATGTGATAAGCCCAGCACATCAGTCTGTGCATGTTAAAGCTCAACAACAAAGAATCAGCCTCAGGGTGGACTGTTAATGCAGCCTTTTTTGCTGGGCCATCGTTCAATTGCCTGAACTAAATGCATCACTGGACAAAAGATGAGGCAAGAGGAGGTTGCATGCTCGCAAATAAGTTTTCACCAGCTACAGCCTACGCTGGCTGATGTCTTTTTAATGTCAGTTTTTTGCTAACCATTCTTCAGGCTAAAAGAACAGGACTGTGTGACAGGTACGCAAGATTTACTGGACACCGATGCTACCGGAGTGCCCCCTGCAGTGGATGGTGGGTAAGTCTGCCAAAAGATTGTGTCGAATAGCTCAGGAGTCACGCTGCCTTCTTGTAATAATGTGAATGGTCTGAATTCTCCAGCGGTGTGTAAGTATGAGTGTGTGTGTAAGAGAGAGTGTATGAGTGAGTAACTCTCTAGAGTTTTAAAGGTCAGCTGGTGAGAATTTAGGCTGAGGTACCAGGTGAGAAGTGAGATCCTCGATGCTGTGGTGACTTGTTATAATACTGAGAGACAGTATATGTTTGTTTATGACAGGGGTTTTCAAGCTGTACAGTGCCAGGAACCTCCCTCCCAGACAACCATCTTATGGGCCCCCAATGTAAAAAAGCTAGATTATCTCAACATTTTATCACAACTTTCATTAAAAATTAATTAAAATGATTATATAATGTCTGTCAGGTTATTAATAATAATTCAAAAATGTCCTAAATGTTTTTGAATTAATGTGTGTGTGTGTGTGTGTGTATGTGTGTGTGTGTGTGTGTGTGTGTGTATATA
>NW_015505502.1:196526-197434 GCF_001515645.1 Sinocyclocheilus grahami
TATATATATATTTTATGAATTCTATTCTGGATTAATAGAAAGTTCAAAGTAATATAATTGATTTGAAATAAAAAACTTTTGTAACATTATAAATGTCTTTTCTGCCACTTTTGATCAATTTGATCTTCTTGACCCCAAATGTTTAAAGGGGTCATATGATGTTGCTAAAAAGAACATTATTTTGTGTATTTGGTGTAATGAAATGTGTTTATGCGGTTTAAAGTAAAAAAAAACACATTATTTTCCACATACTGTACATTATTGTTTCTCCTCTATGCCCCGCCTTTTTGAAACGCATCGATTTTTACAAACCAGTGAGGACATAATTACTGATTATAATGACTTATACTGTATTTTTACGTGGTGCGTTGCATTGCATCGTGCCGCGTAAACATAAAACCCTGTCTGCATTTGTGATCAGAGAAATGACAAACAATAAGTGCTACTCCACACTGCCCAAAACTCGCGTTTGAATCATCAGTGGCAAATGATAAACGAAAACGTACTTACGTGAGTCAGAACTGCCGGCATTTTAGTCTAACGTTACTCTCCCAGGATCAGTAAACAGTCCTCCATAAAATGTGCCGGCGATCCACAGCACTAAGTTGAAGTATTCCCTCAGCGACCAGCACAGATCAGCTCTAGGCATGACGAAGCGGATATCGTCCTGTTTTGGAAGACCAAACAAATTAGTTTTGCCTTCACAATGAAAAACACAGCGGCCTAGCGTGAGAGAAAGCCCCGGCTTAGCGTGAGCTGAAGCCGGTCAAGAGTGAGCTGAGGTGGCGGGGTCGAGAACGGCGGTCCCGGCGAAGGAGCGGTGAAAACGGTGAAAGCCGATCCGGCGATCCACAGCACTAAGTTGATGTATTCCCTCAGCGACCAGCACAGATCAGCTCCAGGCATGA
>NW_015505502.1:197516-204836 GCF_001515645.1 Sinocyclocheilus grahami
AGGCATGACGAAGCAGATATCATCCTCTTTTGGAAGACCAAACAAAGTAGTTTCGCTTTCACAACGAAGCACAACAGCATCTTCAGGACATGGCGGAAGCGGCAACAATACTACAGCGAGAATAAAAGTTATGCCTTCTTTCTTTGCGTGAACATTTGAGCGGCGTTATGCAAATCTTCCCACATAGTGAGGTAGATATGTGGGGGCGTGTTCGAACGAGCCGTTTTAGGTAGGCGTGGCTGACTCTTAACTTTTATAAAGAATATTTCTTTGGATTTGAGACTTTAGTCTTTGCAACTTTACAGATCTTCTTTATGCACCAAGAGCTTGTAACACTCCAAAGAGAAAGGAAAAAATGAAATCGCATCATATGACCCCTTTAAATGGAGTACCTTCACAGACTCCCGGTTAAAGCCCTAAATTTAAGAAAATAACTATTAAATAACCAGCAATACATATAACTATTGTTTGAGTTTGTATTTATAGACCTTTTTCTGTGAATCTTTACAAACCATAAAATCCACAATTAATATATATTTATAGTAGTAGCTTTTGAGTAAACCTTGGAATACAATATACTGGAATACTGAGAATACTGAGAGTCAACTATCATATATCAGCTATATGTACCTTTTTACAAAAAACAAAAACAAAACAAAAAAGTTTTATGTGCTTTAATTTTGTTAATTTTCGTATGTGATGGCCTAACAGGAAGGATAATAGTTAAAGTAACAAGCTTTAAAGTTCTAGAGTCTATAACGTCTTTCAAAGTAAATGTCAATACAGTAACCTTTCCAAAAAGTCCCAGAAATTCACTGGCGTAAAAAGTGTGACAGCCAGCCTTGGTCTACTTCTAAGTACTTTGGCATAATTTTCATTTTCAGTAAATATGCAGTTGAAATGTTCAATTATATAACAGGGTAATTAACCTTAAATGGATAATTTAATGACATTTACGTGTTTGATGCTAAAACAATGATTTTTGAATTTGGTGAGGTTATGAAAGGTATGTAGGATCACAGCCCCAGGTAACACCGGTCCACCACAGCAAATGTAACATTATTCAATATGCACATGAGAATTATGTCCTGCAGCAGGAGAATGTTATTTATTATGTAGTGCTGTTAATCACAGAACCTTTATTCCATTTATAGTTTTCCTAGCAGGGTTTTTCTACAGAAGGTACAGAAGTTCCAGTAACCAATTGGTACTTAAAGAAGGATTCATGCTGTCAACCTCTCTCTTGCTCTCTCATTCTATTGAATCATGTGTTTAGTTCAGATGACTTGCTTCCCCAGACGATAATAACAATAGACTTGATAATTTTCAATGTTAAAGCCTTGAAGAAAGACTGTGACTGTTTTAACTAACCAACACTAACTGTTTAGATGCTGAAGTCACAATTGTTGTATTGTGTTTTTGATGTTGAAGAAGCTCTGTACTTCCTGTGCTTTTCAGAGGTATACAATTTTCTTGCAGAGCAGACATGTGATGAGCATGCCAATAAGTTACTCTCCCATGTAACGTCTGCTAAATACATCAGTACATGCATTTAAGAGCAGAACGATGTGGAATCAGCCATGTTGTTGTACTATATGTAAACGGTCAACTTTCAAATGTACATTTGCTGTACTGGCAAAACCTTCTGACTATAGCCAACTTGGACTGAAATAATGTGTGTTTTTTTCTTACCGCTCTGCTGGCTCAGGGATCATAATGATGACTCCTCAGGCTGGGATGAATAAGCAAGATTTACTGCTGTCACTCAAAACCTTCACAGCCGCTTACATCAGCTGTAACTGGATCGTGCTCTAGATGTAAATGAAACTGGAGTGTAGCCAAACCTCATTGTGGAAGCTGAACATCCAGAATCAAGACTTCTTTTAAGGAGAATTCAGGAACTTGAACTTGATGACCATTTCAAACTCTATCATGTCAATCTGTAGACCCGACTCCCAGACTTTGACCTGAGCAGCAGAAGGCTCTGTATTACACAAAAAACAAACACAATTCTTGAACATTTTTTCACAACTTTATGCTGACTTTGATAATTTATTTGAATTCATATTTACAATTGGAAAACTATAATTTTGATACTGGAGTTTCAAAGTTGGGCGAGCAATAAACTTTATTGCTGTATACGGTTAAGTTTTATTCATTTTCCCTACATCATCTACATTGCTTTCTCTTGTCATTGCAGTCATGTGTTTACATATAAATAAACATTTGATGCATATTGTATGTATTTTACACAGAAACAAAGCATTTATTTGACCGAAATTCCAGAATCATCGAGCTGACTGTTGAAAGAGTGGTGAATGTATAAAATGACACAGGTGATGTTTAAATGGTGGTCAATGAATTGGATGCCACATTTTATTCAAAGTATTGACTAAATACGATTAATACATTTTGGCTTTAATAAGATTTCATTAAGAAATAGTTACGAATGAACCTGGTGTCCTCCATGATTCCCATTCCTTCCAACAACAAAGCATTAGCATGCAACAAACTCATAATTAACTTCTGGGGCCGGTTCTTTGTACGTCGCTAACTCAGTTAGCTGGATTTGATTGTTGACGATTTGGCATGATCTTGGATTATTTGATTCTTCGAAGCTCATCCTAGACTTGCTGTCATAGCAACAGGTCCGTAAGCTTAAACCTGCTCGGGAGCATGCTTATTTCCTGTAAACAGGATTACATTGCATCTTTTTAAGTGGAATTGATATTTAAAATCTGTCCCAGCCACTGCTACTTTATTACAAGAGTACCCTACTAATCTAGGGACAATAATTTAAAATAATAATAATTTAAAAATTAATTTGAAAATAATGTTATAATGTTGTGTAATCTATAATACTATAGACACAGCCAGTTTTACTCATTGAAAGATTTATTCGTGATAAAATAATAACTTTATAATTGTATTAGAGTCTATACACACATGCTGGTACAGTTAATCTGAGTTGTGCATTGATTTGAGTCATGACAGCTATTATGGGAGTGACTTGATGGAGCGCAGAAGATGCAGATAACTTGATCTTGGCCCTTAAGAAACTTTAATTAATGCTGTCACATAACAATTCTGCTTTAAAGATAAAATTACATGAATTGCTAATTACAACATTGAAATAAAAATGAAATGCCTGTACAAATACTAGAAATCATGAATATAAATAATTGGGAACCATGTAAAAAAAATTAAAAATAAATAAAAACAGTGCACATTTAATTGATCTATTATAACATTTATGTCGTTTTGTTCACTTGGCTGTTTCCTTATAAAGGTCCAGAAATTTGTCAAGTTTCGTCAGGTGCCTTTTTTAATTATATGATGTCATTGTGTTGCTGTCTTGCCACCAGCCAATCGCTGCATTGCTGATCGTGGTTTCGAGTATCGATACATCTGCCCTTTACGGGGAACGCGAGAACGAGCAGTATTGACAACTTAATCCAGATATTTTAATCAAATCCGCAAATTCGTTTGAAGAACCAAATTAGCCAGAGATCAGTTATCACGATTAGAAGATCTGGCATCTTTCAAATCATCTCAGATGTATTAAGCGAGGTATGAAGAACGGGCCCCAGAAGTGGGAACACTCTAAAAAGTAAAAGTCCCAAAAGAACCATTTTGGGTTCCCCAATTAACCTTTCAGTAAACAGTTCTAAAAAGAACTGTTAGTGTGTAGAACCATTTAAAACTTTCTGAAACGCGTCGATTTTTACAAAGCTCATCAGTCTGAAAAGCAAGGTGTGCTCTGATTGGCCAACTATCCAGTGCGATGTGATTGGCCGAATACCTCAAGAGTGTGACGGAAATGTTACGCCCCTTACCATATTGTGATGTGAAAGATTACCATCTTTGCATCGCGCCGCGTAAACATAAAACCATGTCTGCATTTGTGTAACACTTCAAAGAGAAATGAAAAATTGAAATCGCATCATATGACTCCTTTAAATATAGCATGCTAACATGCAAATTGCGAATTATTATCTAACAACCATTTTTTTTATTTGTTCACCAAAACACGTGTTTTAATGTCTTGTTGGATGCACAACCCTAAATTAATAGTGTGGAAATGTTTTTGAATGAAATTAATCTGGGAGAACAGCTCCAAAACAGGAACAAAAATGCACACAAGCTATTTTCCAATGTATTCAGAGATTCTGAAGCGAAGCTACATTTCTGCATGGCATCTGAACCTCCCAGCTATAATAGTCCAAAGGGCTTGCCGACAAGCTATTGAAAAGGGAACAAAATTACTCCTGGGACGTCTGTTCTGGTAGCAGCAGCTCCCCACTGGCATACAGAAACACGTAGCCTCGTTTCAAACAGAGCTCCAGCCACCCCAGGTAGCCCTGCTTACCCCAGAGGAAAACCCCCTCCACAGCCAACCTGTTTGCACAGATAAATTATTTCTCCAATGCATTCGTATACCTTCCGAGGTAAACACCTCTTTAAATGATGTATCTGTGCATCATACTATCCCCTACAGATATGTCAAACTCTTTTTATATGCTGCAGTGTCCTCGATAAAGAACCACAAATGTCATACTGCAAAAAAACTTTTTTAATAGTGTGTAAATATTTGTGTGGTACAATTTTGTTCTTTTTTGGCTTATGATCAAGGGTACACTACCCTCTTTTATCCTGTCACAACATTAAATTCAAAATGGACATTGTTCATATAGTTGTCCTCAATTTGTACTTGTGTATATACTGTAGGTCTCTCCTCTTTATTTATTTTTATGTATTTTTTATTATTGCTATTTTCCAGTGCATTGCACTCATTCTTAAGCATGCGTGACATTAATCAGTCACATTTTCACTATCAGTAACCGCTGTCCATGTGTTGTTTTTATTGTCAGCATTTATTGTAGTTTATGAAAAGTGTGTGTGGAAAGACTTTTTTTCATTTTTGTTATTTTTTTTTATATATTTCTATTTAGCTTTTTTATTTCACTTTTAGTTTAAGTTTAGTACTTAAACTTACATTTATTTTATTGTATTTTTTAGCTAATTTTTATGATATTTTAATTAATCTTTATTTCAATTAACAAAAACATTTTTATTTAGGTTTTAGTTTCAGTTAACAATATCAGCACTAATTAAATGGAAACTAATTGATTGCGAAAAGTGAGTTTTCCATACCTGAAAGGAGAGATACCTGAATTTGAGGCTGAAACTATGAAAGGTTCGTTCATAGAATCCAAGGTCTTTTTTTATTTCTACTTGCTGGGAATGTGATGGTGATCAGCACATGGGGGCTGAACGTCAAGTTCACTCTAAAAAAACATTTCTACATATCGCTGTCTAGCCTAAGTGACGTCAACAGAAAAGTTTCAAAGACAGAGCAAGATATTTGGTGGGAGATTAAAGGGTTAGTTCACCCAAAAATTAAAATTGGCTTGTGTTTTACTTACCCTCGAAGCATCCTAGGTGCATATGACTTTCTTCTTTCAGACGAATCCAGTCGGAGTTATATTAAAAATTGTCCTGGCTATTCCAAGCTCTATCATTGCAGTCAGCGGGTGTTGCAGTTGGAACAAATAAAGGGTGCGCATTCTAATAATACGTGCTTCACACGGCTCCGGGGGGTGAATAAAGGCCTTCTATAGTGAATCCATGCGTTTTTGTACGAAAAATATCCATATTTCAAACGTAATTAACACTTTTCTATGTGTTAACGTATGACAGATAACGGAAGTGAGAGAAAAGTGTTTATTAAGTTTAAAATATGGATATTTTTCTTACAAGAACGCATGGATTCACTACAAGAAGGCCTTTATTCACCGCCCGGATCCGTGTGAGGCACGTTTTATTATGAATGCGCATGCTTTATTTGATGACTTGTGGACTGTTCAACTGCAACACCCGCTGACTGCAATGATAGAGCTTGGAATAGCCAGGACAATTTTTAATATAACTCCGACTGGATTCGTCTGAAAGAAGAAAGTTATATACACCTAGGATGCTTCAAGGGTGAGTAAAACATTTCTATGTGTTAACGTATGACAGATAACGGAAGTGAGAGAAAAGTGTTTATTAAGTTTAAAATATGGATATTTTTCTTACAAGAATGCATGGATTCACTACAAGAAGGCTTTTATTCACCGCCCGGATCCGTGTGAGGCACGTTTTATTATGAATGCGCATGCTTTATTTGACGACTTGTGGACTGTTCAACTGCAACACCCGCTGACTGCAATGATAGAGCTTGGAATAGCCAGGACAATTTTTAATATAACTCCGACTGGATTCGTCTGAAAGAAGAAAGTTATATACACCTAGGATGCTTCAAGGGTGAGTAAAACAAGCCAATTTTCATTTTTGGGTGAACTAACCCTTTAAGAAGACAACCATTTTTTCTTTGGAATAAGTGGCACAGACGAATACACAAGGAAGAGAAAGTGACAAGAAAAGCTTACTAAGAAAATAAATATTGTGCATTTTGATTTTAGGTTGACTATAATCCTTAGTAAACACAGAGGTTGTATGCCATGAGCCATGAGTCTTTTTGGGAAAGATGCAACAAGTTTTTCACACCTGGATTTGGGGATCCTCTGCCATTCCTCCTTGCAGATCCTCTCCAGTTCTGTCAGGTTGGATGGTAAACGTTGGTGGACAGCCATTTTTAGGTCTCTCCAGAGATGCTCAATTGGGTTTAAGTCAGGGCTCTGGCTGGGCCATTCAAGAAAAGCGCTATATAAATAAAGGTGACTTGACTTGACTTGACTCTGGGAATTGACAGTTCTCCAAAACTATGAAAGCTGAGCTCCAGGGATTTTTTCGAGCGATGCTAGGCCCACGTACACTCTTAAAAATAAAGGTGCTTCAAAAGGTTCTTCAAGCAATGCCGTAGAAGAACCATTTTTGGTTCCACAAAGAACCATTCAGTCAAAGGTTCTTCGAAACACACAGCGTCACACACAGCGGGCCCGAGTGAGTGGCGGCCGGCGGCCTAGATTGAGGAACGGCCGGTGGGCTAGAGAACGGCGCGACCGGCGGATTCGACGAAGGAGCGTCCGGAGGGCTTGCGGCAACCACATGTGACGACCCCGGGCTGGACTTCGCTTCGTCCATGGTGAAAGCCGATCCGGCGATCCTCAGCGTGAAGTTGATGTATTTCCTCACGAACCAGCAAGGATCAGCTCCAGGCATTTTTCACATAGTGATTTAGATATGTGGGGGCGTGTTAGAGCGAGCCGTTTTAGGTAGGCGTGGTTGACTCTTAACTTTTATAAAGAATATCTCTTTGGATTTGAGACTTTAGTCTTTGCAACTTTACAGATCTTCTTTATGCACCAAGAGCTTGTA
>NW_015505502.1:207533-220035 GCF_001515645.1 Sinocyclocheilus grahami
GGCTGGACTCCGCTTCGTCCATGGTGAAAGCCGATCCGGCGATCCTCAGCGTGAAGTTGATGTATTTCCTCACGAACCAGCAAGGATCAGCTCCAGGCATGACGAAGTGGATATCGTCCTCTCTTGGAAGGCCAAACAAAGTAGTTTCGCTTTCACAACGAAACACACAGTGCCTTCACGACATGGCGGCAGCAACAATACTACAGCGAGAATAAAAGTTACACCTTCTTTCTTTGCGCGTGCATGCAAATCTTTTCACATAGTGATGTAGATATGTGGGGGCGTGTTAGAACGAGCCGTTTTAGGTAGGCGTGGTTGACTCTTAACTTTTATAAAGAATATCTCTTTGGATTTGAGACTTTAGTCTTTGCAACTTTACAGATCTTCTTTATGCACCAAGAGCTTGTAACACTTCAAAGAGAAAGGAAAAACGTTAGGAGTTTGCCGACTATTGCCGAGGATTCGAGGATTTGAACGAGCCTGATATGTAAAGTTTCTTTATAACAAAAACAAAACATAGGCTCCTGGAGATATGCTTATGAATCGTTTTATTAAAAAGCCCTGGATTTTTATTAAAACATGGAAAAACCTGAATTTTAGCACGGTTTATTCTGCATGCAGATCATATTTTAAGTTGTTTAAGCGAAATCAAGGAGTTATTCTTTCTTTATACTTTAGACATGTAGAACATGTTTGAGCATCAGTGTCTGTAATGTGTGCGGTAGGTGCGAAACTTTTAGGAATCTTATCTAAGTTGTAGGTTAGTCAATAACTGGTCAGTATCTGACATAAAGGATCCGCGAATGAAACGGTGACCACTGACACCATTAACTTAAGTGAACGAAAGGCAATAATCAGCTGTGCATTCACATAAATAACTTTTTATTCGAATGTTTCAATATGTGTTGACACAAATGACTTTATTTGAATGTTTCATTGATATAACATGGCACCGAGTTGTTAGAAAAATAATGCGTAGTGACATTATTGCTTGACGACGCCAGGAACCGATGAATCGGCTTTTTGAACTGGTTCAATGAGCCGAACTGTCCGAAAAGAACCGGCCCGCGGAAAAGAATCAGACTTGGCATAACTACTGTATATGGGTATTATTTTTGCCATTGTGCTCTGGTCTCTCTCTTCCTCACTCTGCTTGCCTTGCAGTTAATTAGCCACACCTGATGCTTGTTAAGAGTGTAGGCCTACTGCAGAGTGTGCCGCTACAAAAGAGCAGAGTGAATGCTGCTTGAGGAGGTTCACTTCTTTCCTGCACCAGACATGTGTTCCAGATACTGAGTGTAGAATGTTTTGTTGATCGTCTTTGCATTGGAATTAATTAACATTCTTTTACTTGAGCATCCTATTCCGATCAAAACTTCAGCACATACAAAGTGCCCAGTCACCTAAGACATGATCTCTAAACATTTTTTAAAAAACCCTGAAAAAATCTCTATCCTTTGACAATTTTTTAAAATATATTTTTATATTGTTAATACTAACTAGATAGTTGTTGCACCAAATCATAAAGCAACTGTATATCTTCATGAAAACATGACAAGACTCTCGTTTGTTTAAAAAGTATTTATTGTGCTGCAAAGAAACAAAATTATATGAGAAAATGGAAAACATTTGCTGTGCTACAGGAATTCTGAGTCAACTTTTCATCTACCCTTTTTTATAAATCTGCAGTATCATGACCCATGTTGACATTATTATTTTTTACATGAACATTAAACACCAGTAGTACACAAACTCCAGAAGAGTTGATATTTCATGTAGAAAAAAAGCATTAGAGGGTGGAGAGGGGAAACGGGGACACATTTCTAGAAGCTCCTTGGGCTTCAATTTCTTGGAACAAATAAACTTGCTTAGCATCTTTTTGAAAAACCGACATTGGTGTGCTCTCAGAAGAACCAAAATAAAAAAAAAGAACAAACGGACACTCTATAAAGTCTTGAACTTTGAAACGCTCTTTGAGAGATCGACACAACACAAACATTTGTGATTTGAGCTGCGTCTTCCGCTAAGTTCAGTTTTTCTGCTCAACAATAAATTATTAAGGTCATAGACAATATATTACATCTCTAATTCTTATTCTCTCCAAACCTTTTTTGTATTTTTTTTTATTCGACTTTTTTTTTGTACGTTTTGGCGAGTGACACTCAAGTATTTACAACAATACTTAGAGAATGCACTAAAAAAAAAGAGACTCCCCTGTAAGACCCAAATAAATGTGCAGGTCTGCCCTAATCAAATCCAGTCAGTGGTGTTCATTGGCTTTCATCCATGAACGCAAGCACAGTGTGTTCAGAGGCAATGAGGAGGAAATGATGTTTTGTGTGTGGAAATTGCATTTCAACTTGAAAGTGGGCTATGCACAGATTTCACATGGCTCATTAAATATGGATGACATCTTGCTGAAATGCTGTTGAGTTTATTTTTGTAAAGATGGTCAGGTCCTCCAGAGTAACGCTCTCTCCAGCGATCCAGTAATAATTCTTGTTTATCGTCTTTCTGATGCTTTTTGATTGGCCGTGACTGAAAGACATGACTACCAATCAATTGTTTAACTTCCACAAAACAGAAACACGGTAAAGAATAAACAGGAGCAAAGGTCCAGATCTCCGTAATTAGCCTTAAATCCTCAAGAGCAAGCCCATGCTTGAGTTAAAACTTACATCTCGGTTATATCTACACATTTATGTGCTTGAATTAAGACTAAACAGCGATTTTATAGCACTGTGGTCATAATACAGTAAGTGATATTGTGAACACATGGCTATTATTTATTACAGAATTGAACGTTGTAGCTAAAAAGTTCTGAAAATAATGTATCATTGGGTGAATCCCACAAAACCAACATCTGTGTCATATTTCAGCCCAACATCAAAAGAAGAAGAACTAAAGTAAAATAATTTTCTTAAAGAAAACAAAATCATTATTCATTTTTCATCGTCAATAATTCATGACAATTAAGCACATTCTTCATCACAACTATCATTACTGTAATACAAAAAAAATTCCTATTATTGTAATTAGGGCTGGGCGATAAAATGATAACGATAATTATCGTTATATAATTTTCCTCGATAAAACGATAACAAATGTTCGATATAATGTTAATGCGCCAAAAGTGGAATGAAACAGCACCACTCATTTGAAGCGCGCCACACGAACCGTTTATCCGCTCGACTCTACATTTAATTAAAAATAAATAAATAATAAATAAATAAAAATGTTCCAGAGAAAATGTGCTTAATTGTCATAAAAATAATGTCACAATGCAAATTGTGAGTTGAGAGACTCCCCTGTAAGACCCAAATAAATGTGCAGGTCTGCCCTAATCAAATCCAGTCAGTGGTGTTCATTGGCTTTCATCCATGAACGCAAGCACAGTGTGTTCAGAGGCAATGAGGAGGAAATGATGTTTTGTGTGTGGAAATTGCATTTCAACTTGAAAGTGGGCTATGCACAGATTTCACATGGCTCATTAAATATGGATGACATCTTGCTGAAATGCTGTTGAGTTTATTTTTGTAAAGATGGTCAGGTCCTCCAGAGTAACGCTCTCTCCAGCGATCCAGTAATAATTCTTGTTTATCGTCTTTCTGATGCTTTTTGATTGGCCGTGACTGAAAGACATGACTACCAATCAATTGTTTAACTTCCACAAAACAGAAACACGGTAAAGAATAAACAGGAGCAAAGGTCCAGATCTCCGTAATTAGCCTTAAATCCTCAAGAGCAAGCCCATGCTTGAGTTAAAACTTACATCTCGGTTATATCTACACATTTATGTGCTTGAATTAAGACTAAACAGCGATTTTATAGCACTGTGGTCATAATACAGTAAGTGATATTGTGAACACATGGCTATTATTTATTACAGAATTGAACGTTGTAGCTAAAAAGTTCTGAAAATAATGTATCATTGGGTGAATCCCACAAAACCAACATCTGTGTCATATTTCAGCCCAACATCAAAAGAAGAAGAACTAAAGTAAAATAATTTTCTTAAAGAAAACAAAATCATTATTCATTTTTCATCGTCAATAATTCATGACAATTAAGCACATTCTTCATCACAACTATCATTACTGTAATACAAAAAAAATTCCTATTATTGTAATTAGGGCTGGGCGATAAAATGATAACGATAATTATCGTTATATAATTTTCCTCGATAAAACGATAACAAATGTTCGATATAATGTTAATGCGCCAAAAGTGGAATGAAACAGCACCACTCATTTGAAGCGCGCCACACGAACCGTTTATCCGCTCGACTCTACATTTAATTAAAAATAAATAAATAATAAATAAATAAAAATGTTCCAGAGAAAATGTGCTTAATTGTCATAAAAATAATGTCACAATGCAAATTGTGAGTTGTCTTTAAAAAAAGGCTTGATTTTCTTCAAAATATAATATTTGATTTAGGGATGAAATGTGACTTGGAAGTGTTTTCAAGAGATTTACCAGATTACTGCTGCACAGGGTCCAACAAGGGTTTAGAAAAAAAAGAAAAGAAAGAAGGGCAACTTGTTCTACTAAAAAAATTAGTTAACAAATAAAACCAAAATAAGAAAGAAACACACAGGTTTCTTCTCTCTATATATAAAAGTGCCAAGTTGTATAGCTCTACAAACAATATCACATATAGATAAGATACAACCAAGACAAACTATCACAAATAACCAGCCCAACCCATTATCCCCTCCCACTCCCCGGCCCCTCGCCTTACCCCGTCCCCTCACTTCAACAGCTTATGTCCATCAACATTCCAGTAGTTCTGACACCTGAAGGGACTCCTGACAGGAAACAATGAAAAGAGAGCTTCATCATTCAGCTGTAAGATCACAATTCTCCGAATCACGAATCTGATCTTTAGATTTGGCTGTCCACACTGTCATTAGTAAAAATGTGATTTCTTGTGGTCTTATATTTCACACTACAAAAAAAAAAGCCAAAACATCTGTATTTTGCCTGTTAAACAAAGCCAAAGTGACTCTTATGGGCCCCCAAACCATTCAACTGAGCATAACTCTACGAGAAAACAAGAGGGAAAAAATACACAAAAATAAAGATAGAATGAGATGTTTGTCTTTCTTTCTGTATCATCATCGTCTGTGCTTTTTTAATTACCACTTGTTGCAACAACAGATTTTCTTTCGTCTGATTTTCCCTCTACTCATCTCTCTGCTGTGCTTCGTACACAGTCCAGCGTCTCCTCTGTCTCAGGGAAGTGAACGTCCCTCCTCGGCCTCTCGCCCGGCCTGGTTTCGTAGGCAGAGGAGCTTTGGTTCAGCATTAAGTGTTCACACAAGCACATGTGTCAAAAGTTATCGCTCCTAAAATAATTTCTCTCTTTTCCAACGGAAAAAGTTAGGAATGCAGGAAAAATATTGTTAAAAACAAACAAACAAAAACAACACCCCAGTTGTCCTAATCCCAAAAACGTTCATTTGACTTCACGACTACCTTCAACTTGTGCCTGAACATCAACGAAATATCACGCTTACACAAATGATGCTCAACCTACCATACCTCTGATTCACAAAAATATTCTGGAAGAGTCCTCTCCAATTTAACAATCACACTCCGTAATGGTTCGGTTACATAGGTGCGGCTTCCATCTCCTGGTGAGACTTTCGGGTGTCGACGTGTGATATATTTTTTCGATTTGTTTGGAGTGACTTATGTGAATAGTATAATTGTTATTCGGTATCAGGGTCTCTTCTCTGACCACTTGGTTTGGTGGCTTTGTCCATCTCTACAGTTTTTTTAGAGGTGTCCATGTGCGCAAAGGTTTGGCAGCTGAACACGGGCTCAGTCTCTCTCTTTCTCATTCACTCACTCTCTCTCTCTCTCCTGTGTCTCACGCGGTCTGGTAAAAGTTGTCAGCTTGCAGGTTGCTGTGTTTCTGCATGCTGTAGTAACCGCTGTATCTTGAGTCAGGATCTGCAATGCGTAGCATGCGTTGGGAGCTGTCCACCTGGACCTCCGTCCCCTTCTGGCAGTCCACATACACCAGCTGGTTATTGAGACATGTGGACTATACAGGACAAAAAAAAACACAGTGAGTCTTGGACCATGGAGAGAATTTTCTCACACTTATGCAGCAAAATGCTGGAATACACTACACTACTTTTGCCTAGATTTTTGTTCCGATTTGCAATCTTGTGGAGTCAATGCTGGGTGACAGATTTATACAGAAAATCACATAGTTTATCAAGGGCACAGACATTTTTTCATTTGTCATGCATTTCCTGCTAACGAGGAGCATGTTTCCGTGCAAATTTGTTGTGTTTGGACCAACTTGAAGGTCTGGTAGTGTGTGATCATCAATAACTAAAAATGTGATTGTATCCATGTAGTAATCTGTGACATATAGGTAGGCACCTTATTGTGAGTGCGGTAACAAGGCACAGGGATCCACTGCTTACGCTGGTTGACCAACAGCAGGGCGGCGATAGTGAGCATCACCATTAGGATGGGCAGTGCCACCCAGGCCCAGTGCAGACCAGCATCCTCACTGGGTAGTGGTGCCTTGCCGTCTAGGTAGGGCATCTGCAGACTTCCGAAGTCACCTGGAACAACCCACAACACACCCGTTGGCACATTTTGCACCTGACAGCAGTGACTCATTGAGCAACGACTCACTGGGGCGATGTAGAACAATTCAGAATTGAAACTGAAATGCAAGTACGGCTTGATTGTAAAAGCAGGTAATGTCAGACATCCATGTCAGCAATTAAGGCAAATGCCAGAGTCTTGACAGACAGACACCCACTCACATCAGCCTTAACAAAAGCAAAACGTGGAAAATCAAGAAGAAATTACAGATTGCTAACAGAGAAAATCAAAAAGAAACAAACAGCCAGCTTTGTGAAACTCTGAGTGAAGTTCGATTAAAATTACTTCAGAAGTTACAGAATTATCTTGCTAAGCACATGAAATTGCTCAACGCAATGAAATCAGGAGACATCCTAGTTAGCTATAGACAGGCTAACAGCTAAACTTAAAGGTGGGGTGTGAGAGAATTCTGATAGCCAATGTTGACATTTGAAATCACCAAAACAAACACGCCACTACCAACTGTAGTACCTACTAGAGCGTATGCAATTTCGGATGCAGCTTAGTTGTCCTGAACCAGAATACTGACTGTAGAAGAAGACAGTTTATGCTAAATCTCGTTATAGCACCCCTTGTGCCAACGCTAAGCATGCGATACATATTCACACGGCATTATGAATTGGACTTTTTGACCACTTCATTTAAAGAATCGGCTCATAAGAGTCATCTGTTTATGAATCAGACTACACTGGTTGTGCTGTATCTTTTTTGTGCATCAAGCTAAGACAAGACAACAAAGACTTGCTGTCTATATATCGTCTCGTACTCTTGTACAAACCTCTGAACTGTGGAATAATATCGTTTTCGCTGTGAGTCGGCCAGGCTGGTTGATGTCTCTGCTTGTCTCCTCGTTGGTCCGTCTTCTCGATGGGCACGTTTGTGGGAGCGTAACTCTCTGTAATTAAAACATCAGAGACATGGGGACACAAAGAAAGAAAGAAAGAAAGAAAGAGAGAAGAAGAGTGTGTTACAGAAAAACACACACCAAAACATATAATACAAATTGTAACTACATTAAAAGGAGTTAAGAAGTGCTCACTCAGAACAAACAAGATTTAGGTCAGCATGAAGTTGTGGGCCGCAGGCTAATTAAAAGCTCATCTTCAGAGCTGTCTTTGAGTGGGAAAGCACCAAAGGGTGAGTGATTACCCAGAGTGCACACGACACCACTCTCAACCCCCTCATTGATCCAGAGCCAAGTGACACAGCAATAAAGAGGGCCATGATCAATGACATTATCTCCCAAATGCAAAGAGAGCCAATTTAGCCTCTGTCCTGCTTCGACTTAATCAATCCTTTTAAATGATTCATCTCAACAAGTCCGTATTTAGACGAAAGACCCATTCAATTAGAGAGAAGCTTCTAAGTAAACACTGCTTTATGAGAGCCAGACAGAGAGAGAGACAACGAGATTAAGAGAGAGTGTGAAAAAGAGAGAGAGACGTGTGACAGAACTACAGAGAGCAAAACTGCAGGGTACTTGGATCAGTGATACTGCCATTTATTCTAGTCACTGTGAAGTAGGTTATAGCTATGTTTCCATCTACTTTAATTTATGTGGGGAAAAATGCAAACCAGTTTGCAAATGAAGCAGAATTTAACTCCAGAAATGTGCAGTATTTTAGAATTAAATAGAATATTAAATGGGAAACAGTAGGACACGGTTTGATTTTATCCATCAGGATTTAACTGGGTAGTGAAAAGGGCTTTTATTGGTTAAGCTTATTTTCCCCACCCCGTGGCCTTGATTACGTCAGCAGAGAAGTAAAATAGTTTTAGAGCCAAAGTAATTTCTCTGCTTCATTTGCTTTTTACATTTTACAAAAACAAAACCATTTTATTTCATTTTGACTTGTTTCTAATAATTATAATTATATATTTTACTACAAATATAGTACAGTTTTTAATTATTATAAATATATTATCTCATAATAATTCTAATATTATTTAACTAGTAATACTAATTATTATTACTAATTTGACAGATTCCTATTTTTAAGACATCAGTGTTATTTAGATACTATTATATTATTTATTAATATTTTAAATTAGTTTTATTAATTGTCAAGGCAAAATTCTAATTTTCATTTAAGTTTTTCATGTAATATTTATATTTTATTATTATTATTATTATTATTTTTAGCTCATTTGGACATTTGAAGTTCAGTGTCCGCTTAAAATTGCAGTCCAACACAAATAAAGATCCAAAACGTATTTGGATTTCTTTTAAAGAAAGACATCACATACAATTTTCAAATGGCAAAATATTTCACAAAAAAGCTATCTATTTCACTAAAACACATTTGTTAGCAAAAGAAAATTAGTTCTGAGAAAGGTTGTGCATTGTTTGTGATGCCACCTGGGTAAATATTGTATCTATGTAATGAAACATTTAATGCTCTAAGTGCTTTTGGGAGCCTCTGTATAGCATATCTACGATGTATTTACCACGCATATTTACTGTCCGTCATTCTGTTCCACTCTGATCATCTGATCTAATCTCTATCTGAACCTGCAGCACATAAATCCTGACCTGGACACATGGGGCAGCAGCTGCCCTCCACGGTGACCGGCTGATGGCAGGGTAAGACAGGACAGCTGACAGTCGAGCAGAGGGTCTGGCCTTGCAGGCAGTAGCAGTGAGTGCAGCTGTCAATGTCCCATCGCTCCTCGTCCATGTACGTCTTCCCGTTGAAATGACACACGGCCCTCGGCGTGGCATCTGGTGAAGAGGTGGGAGAAACATCTCAGTCATAGTCGCGTCATTAACACCCACATATGATCAGAAGGCAACTAAACTTGGCTGTCTGATCTGGGGCAATATGATCTTCAACTGTGCACAGATTTACATACCTAGACAGTATGGGCAACACTGGCCCTTCCTGAGCACAGGCCGTGCGCAGTTGACTGGTGGGCAGGACTCAGAGAAGCAGCTGATGGCTCCGTCTAGACACACACAACTGGAGCAGATGTTGGGCTTCCAGGACTCAGCAGCCAAGAAGATATCACCATCCTCATTCCTGCAGTAGCTGGACATGCTGTTGTTACTGGTCGTCTGAGGGATGACTGGATCATCTGAAGAGAGAGATACATATAAACAGATTTATTTACTATGCAGTCCTTAAACATAATGTGAAATATCCTAGAGCAGAACTTTATTTTGTTCTTTTGGGAATTGGCTACAAAAAGTCAGCGTTCAGTACCAAAATGGAGCTGGACTTGAATATGAGTTTGCTAAAGTATTGGTCTTTTCTTTTCGTTCAAAGTTTTAATCATAGTTAAACAGAAATTTGGCTATTTTGATTATCCAACAGTCCACACAGCTTAGGTGCAGTGTTATTATTATTATTTATATACTATTTTAGTATTTATTAATATTATGAATTAGCTTTTATTTTTATATTTTCAGATTTCATTTTAATTTTAGCTTTTTATTGGTTAAGCTTATTTTCCCCACCCCGTGGCCTTGATTACGTCAGCAGAGAAGTAAAATAGTTTTAGAGCCAAAGTAATTTCTCTGCTTCATTTGCTTTTTACATTTTACAAAAACAAAACCATTTTATTTCATTTTGACTTGTTTCTAATAATTATAATTATATATTTTACTACAAATATAGTACAGTTTTTAATTATTATAAATATATTATCTCATAATAATTCTAATATTATTTAACTAGTAATACTAATTATTATTACTAATTTGACAGATTCCTATTTTTAAGACATCAGTGTTATTTAGATACTATTATATTATTTATTAATATTTTAAATTAGTTTTATTAATTGTCAAGGCAAAATTCTAATTTTCATTTAAGTTTTTCATGTAATATTTATATTTTATTATTATTATTATTATTATTTTTAGCTCATTTGGACATTTGAAGTTCAGTGTCCGCTTAAAATTGCAGTCCAACACAAATAAAGATCCAAAACGTATTTGGATTTCTTTTAAAGAAAGACATCACATACAATTTTCAAATGGCAAAATATTTCACAAAAAAGCTATCTATTTCACTAAAACACATTTGTTAGCAAAAGAAAATTAGTTCTGAGAAAGGTTGTGCATTGTTTGTGATGCCACCTGGGTAAATATTGTATCTATGTAATGAAACATTTAATGCTCTAAGTGCTTTTGGGAGCCTCTGTATAGCATATCTACGATGTATTTACCACGCATATTTACTGTCCGTCATTCTGTTCCACTCTGATCATCTGATCTAATCTCTATCTGAACCTGCAGCACATAAATCCTGACCTGGACACATGGGGCAGCAGCTGCCCTCCACGGTGACCGGCTGATGGCAGGGTAAGACAGGACAGCTGACAGTCGAGCAGAGGGTCTGGCCTTGCAGGCAGTAGCAGTGAGTGCAGCTGTCAATGTCCCATCGCTCCTCGTCCATGTAAGTCTTCCCGTTGAAATGACACACGGCCCTCGGCGTGGCATCTGGTGAAGAGGTGGGAGAAACATCTCAGTCATAGTCGCGTCATTAACACCCACATATGATCAGAAGGCAACTAAACTTGGCTGTCTGATCTGGGGCAATATGATCTTCAACTGTGCACAGATTTACATACCTAGACAGTATGGGCAACACTGGCCCTTTCTGAGCATGGGCCGGGCGCAGTTGACCGGTGGGCAGGACTCAGAGAAGCAGCTGATGGCTCCGTCTAGACACACACAACTGGAGCAGATGTTGGGCTTCCAGGACTCAGCAGCCAAGAAGATATCACCATCCTCATTCCTGCAGTAGCTGGACATGCTGTTGTTACTGGTCGTCTGAGGGATGACTGGATCATCTGAAGAGAGAGATACATATAAACAGATTTATTTACTATGCAGTCCTTAAACATAATGTGAAATATCCTAGAGCAGAACTTTATTTTGTTCTTTTGGGAATTGGCTACAAAAAGTCAGCGTTCAGTACCAAAATGGAGCTGGACTTGAATATGAGTTTGCTAAAGTATTGGTCTTTTCTTTTCGTTCAAAGTTTTAATCATAGTTAAACAGAAATTTGGCTATTTTGATTATCCAACAGTCCACACAGCTTAGGTGCAGTGTTATTATTATTATTTATATACTATTTTAGTATTTATTAATATTATGAATTAGCTTTTATTTTTATATTTTCAGATTTCATTTTAATTTTAGCTTAGATTTTATCAATTTTTTGCACCTTTGTCATTTTTATTCGTTTTTTACATTTCTGTTTAGCTATATATATATATATATATATATATATATATATATATATATATATATATACAGTATATATATATTTATATTTCAGTTCGATGAGCTCTGATCTGCACAGAGATGTGAACAAATGAATTAACAATACAACACATCAACTGACTTTCTGCCTTCACAGTGGCAGTATCAAGATGGTCAGGTGGTACTTTGAATGAACCAGTACATCCTGAATGATTAACATGTTAATCCAGGGTACATTTTTTTTAAATGAACATTTTAATGACTATTGAATAAAAATGTATTATCAAAACAAACCGAATATGTTAAAAAGCAAACAGAATGTGGTAAAATTTTGCTGAAGTGATTGTTTTGAACAAGCATTATCTAATAATAATGAGGGAATATACCTCATACATTATACATACATTTGATTTTTAAACAAAAATTATTTTTATGATTTATTTTTATTCACTTTATTTTGATGGTCCCTTTTGAACATTCTGTTGACAATAAATAATGTTGCACCTACATGTCTACTAACTCTCATCAGAGTTTTAGTACATAGACTGTTTGCTTAATATCTGTTAACTCTTTATTGTCATGGTCTCCCAACAGACATTCTATTGACTATAAGGCTGGCCGCACACTAGACGATTTTCAAATCTTAAACGATTT
>NW_015505502.1:220045-221400 GCF_001515645.1 Sinocyclocheilus grahami
CCGAAAATGATTTCAGCGGCGTTGAGAACATTTTAAAGAGCAGAGTTAGCTTGTTATAGTCGAGTTGCTGAAACATTCTCTGATTCTCTCATCCTTTCGGCTCAGACTGTTGATCATGAACTCCTGCGCCCATGCAGTATTCATCATTTCCACCAAACACATGCATTATGCACATTCACATTTTGTTAACTTTTCTCCCGTCAAAGGTGTCTCACGCCTCTACGCTCTAAAAGTCCTTACAATAATGAATCTTTAAAAAAATGATGCTTTTGCGCCTCCCTTGACTGTGCTCGTACAAGATCCAAATATCACAGCTACTTTGACTTCTCCATTACCTCCAAGTTTTCGCAACAAGCTTCAAAACTAAAGTTTTGGTAAGTTAGAGCAGGCCTGTCACTCCTTTTCAAACACAAAGGTTTTCATTGACAGCGCACCTGGACAGTGAGGGCAGCAGGAATCCTGCGTTCTGATTGGACTGTGGCAGAGCAGGGGCGGGCACACCTCCGTCTCACAGAGCACACGGCCGCTGTGGCAGGTGCACTGAGTGCAGGAGTCAATGTTCCACGTCTCTCCCTCCACAAAGTACTCTCCACCCGGAGCCAAACACACGGACGCCTCACTCAGCTCCGGTTTATGGGAACTGGACTCTTCTGAAAGATATAATAAATATTTTAACATGTAAAATCCATCTTGAAGTATCAACGGAGATCGTAATGTAAGTATGTTGCAATGTTGGCTCACCTGGACAGGTGGGGCAGCAGTGGCCGGATCGGATGGTGGGGTTATCACAGGGGGGAACCGGGCAAGAAATAAGGGCACACATTTCTCTCCCGGCATGGCAGTAACAGTCCCTGCATCCGTCATGCCAGCTCTGCCCGTTCTCGTGCCTGCGGCCATCCATAGACAAGCAGGAGCCCGATTTCACTGCTGGAGCCACAGACGATGAGCTCTGATCTGCACAGAGATGTGAACAAATGAATTAACAATACAACACATCAACTGACTTTCTGCCTTCACAGTGGCAGTATCAAGATGGTCAGGTGGTACTTTGAATGAACCAGTACATCCTGAATGATTAACATGTTAATCCAGGGTACATTTTTTTTAAATGAACATTTTAATGACTATTGAATAAAAATGTATTATCAAAACAAACCGAATATGTTAAAAAGCAAACAGAATGTGGTAAAATTTTGCTGAAGTGATTGTTTTGAACAAGCATTATCTAATAATAATGAGGGAATATACCTCATACATTATACATACATTTGATTTTTAAACAAAAATTATTTTTATGATTTATTTTTATTCACTTTATTTTGATGGTCCCTTTTGAACATTCTGTTGACAATAAA
>NW_015505502.1:221832-256583 GCF_001515645.1 Sinocyclocheilus grahami
AATAATCGTAATGACTCCACACAATAGAGGATTTTTTGGACACAAAAATCGTTTGCGACAAGCCGTGAATCGGGCCACACCCCTGATTGTTTGGGGATGCAAATCGGGCTTAAAATCGTCTAGTGTGCAGCCAGCCTAAGTAACTTTGCAAGTACATGTCAACTTATTCTAACCCCACTAATACTCGCCTAATACTCTAATGAGAGTTATTAGACATGCCGGTGCAACGCTACTTATAGTCAACAGAATGTTCAAAAGGGACCATCAAAATAAAGTGAAACCAAGTTTCTCTATTAATATTTAATAACATCAATACAAAGAAAAAAATCCTACCCTATACTTTTTTTGCTTTTGAGAAGCTGTTTCACTTGTATATATGTCACAAAAGAGAAGAAAAGACTATTACAACTACTATTTCATGCCAGCTTTAACATAACCATCATCGAAAACCATGATACTATAAGCCAATATCTATTCACTTGCAATGAGGATAAACATTATTTGAATTATTGTCTGCTGAGAATGGGAAACCATTGAAATTCAATTGCCATTTAACCCAAACACTGCATACTCCTTTTCTCTTCTTGATGCATTTACAAAATTGCCAGTTTTCCTATGTCATAATATTTTATATATTGATGGACCCATGCAGTTCATACATAGTGATTTAAAAAAAAAATAATTCTGATTTTAAGGACATTTTTGTACGATAAGCAATATTGCAATATGAGAAGCAAAATCTGGCTCCTCAAACAAAACAAGAGATAAACTGCTTTGTAATAAAAGCAGACTACAATTTTAAATGATCAAACTGTTTTTTATTTTAGACACAGTGCAAAAGTGTGTTTATATAGTCTGGTCCCGATGGATTTTTTTTTTTACATATTAATAGCTAAACGGGAAAGCCAGAGGATTCCCTGAATCATATTTACATTCACATTCCAGACATTTGAACTCTTCAGTGAAACATTTTCACCGGCTGCTCCACAGACAGCGTGAAATGACAAAATATGCAAGTGATGCCTCGCACACCTCAAACCCCAGAGCACAAAACATTCTCAAATCTCATTCTATCTGCCAAGAGCGTCACCTCTCACTGCCTCTACATAACAGTGGCAAGGCTCCAGCCAGACCCCAGTCAATATCACAGAGCCATTTCACATTGATTCAAATCCTGTCTGGGTGATATGTGGAGGATGTACGCTTTCAAAAATTCAACGCGAGGGAGATTAAAAAAGGGTCTTTTTCCTTGCTCTCTCGTCTCATTAAACGAACCGAGCTTGTGAATATTTCACGTGCCAGCTTCATTACTGAAGATGAATCAAACGAGAACACAAGACTCGTATAAATAATGGAGGGCTGTGAGTAACTGTGGGCCTGGCTTTTGTATATACAACAGGTGGCCCTCAAAATAAATGGAAAATATGGGGATGGGGGATGAGTCATGCTGGAGACCCTGGTCTCTTGAATTGAAGGCCCAGCAGTCCTCTGTGTGCACATGGCTCACACATGGAAATTAAAGGAATAACACCTCAACATATTGATTCAGCTGTATAGGTCCAATGTAGTACTAGATCACCTCTGGCCATGACAAAAAAAGAGCTTTTGAGTTATACTACTTACATTTTTAAATACAAATGACTTGCAAAAATTGATTTGATTTAAAAAAATTTTAAACGGGAAAAAAATATCTGAGCCGTGTTAGCTTTCTACTTCAAGGGCATTAAAACAGATTTGGCTTATGTATTAAAGTAAGGGGTGTTCATGTGTCTAAAAAAAGTAATGCATGGCCTTGAGTGTCTTATTGTATTTATAAAGTTACTACAACAGTAATATGATAAAAGTCACCAATCAGTAATAAATAATTATAATTTTAAATTATATTAATCTGAATAAACTCATACAGTTCTTTGTGTTGTTGTTAATGAAAAGTAAATCTATTGAAAATGGATTAAATCTATTAAATTAAATCTATTAAAAAAGAAATAAAATTTTAAAATTGAAGTATTAAAATGACTAAAAATATAACAGAAATAAAAATAAATGATCTAAATAGCTAAAGCTAAACAGAAAAAAAACAACAAAGACAAAACCATACACTAAAATTACTGAAACTAAAATTTGAAAACTGATATAAAATATAAAAATAAAAGCCAATTCAAAATATTTCTAAATTGGTGCTTAAATATAGAATTCAAATGATGCATTTACAGGTGTGCATTTATTTGAATCAGATTTCTAATTTGGAACTAACAAGTTTGTATTCGAAATGTAAAAGTCATGCTCAAGTGGATAAAAGGATAAAACAAAATCACTAGTACTATAAAAGGCAAAAAAGTCACTTACCTCTACACTGGCAAATCAGACAGCCCAACTCATCATGTTGGAAGCCCATTGGACAGGACATGTCACATGGAAGTTCAGGGCATTTCTTACAACGACAGGTGTCACAGCCATGCTTGTTCTTACTGATAACAGAAAACAAGATGGGGAAAAAGAACAAGAAATCTTAAAAGAGACATACATAGATAAATACATACATATTGTAGTAAGTTTTCTCATTAAAAAATACATTTAGATAATATCATACTTTCAAAAATATTTTTTTATAAATGATGCATGTGCAAATAATATATAAATGAAGACTCAAGACATATCAGTAGTCTAAGTGACCATTCACACAGAACATGTTTTTGCACTGTGCTACTTTTCCATTGATTTCCATGTAAACAGACACCAGACGGATGTCTTTGACCTCTGCACTCATGTCTTATGCATCATCACACGCATGACATGGCAATCTAAACAAAATAATAAAAAATACGGAACTAAAGTCAAAATAAGTCAAATTTAAAAAAAAAAGGCAACCATCTATTTTTCCGCAAAAAACGTGTTCTGTGTAAATGGGCCCTAAAAACTGGTTTATATGTGTATATATACAGTATATATAACAGTGCACCTTTAAAATAACCCTTCAAGACATATGGACTTCATAAAGAGTCAGTGCACACTTTGTCATTGGCACATCAAAGCTTGGCATTATACACCAGGTGCCAAAGACATGGTTCAATGTCATCTGTTAACACCGGAACAAAGTGAGAAGAAGAGAGAGAGAGGAAAGAGAGAGTCTTTGTTGACCTTACTTGGAGTGCTGTCAGCAGATGGCACATTAAAGACGACTAACCAAAACGACCAATCAAAATGCTCCCTGATGGCCAAGGCAACTTCCTTGGAGAACAAACTCATCCAGAGCACACTGGCCTGAACCCCAACTGCCCATCTCATACACACACACATACACATGTTTCTTCCCATCCTTCATCCCCCTATCCACTCTTATCGGATGAATAATAGGCCCGAGAAGCAGCCATGTGCAGTGTGTATTTGGTTTGGTGATAAGAAGCTATCAGCTATGATGTCAGCAGTAGGGAATATCAATATTCTTTTTGCAAGAGGAGGAAGTCTGAGCTAAGCTGCATGCATTATTCAAGCCACAAGCATGATCCTTGGCCATAACTTTGAGAGGGCATAAATAGATATCTAAAATTAGAATCTGAGATGCAAGCATTTGCACTTGTGTGCTCATTCATGACGGCAGAATTGAGGTGGGAAGAGACAACGATGGGCCAGGGGCCAAATTCTGATAAATAAAGACTCCTCTTTATTCAACCACACCTGAGGGAATGAGTCTCAGATACGATACTATAGAGATGCAAGACCAGTCAAGCCGATGCCTCATTCTCTGCACTTGTCATTACAGTCTTTATTATATTTTAAAGGAACAGTACACCTAATAACAAAAGTTTTCCTTTAACATTTTGGGAGTCGTTTCACCACTTTTTTAATATAGAGACAGTATTCGGAGACAATCATGGGGCAGACGAGGGGGAATGGGTTTGGGTAGCGACGCAAGCCAAATTCGAACCTACATTTCCCATATGCGGCACAGCGCATGTCCGGAATATTTGCACCTACTACATCACAACTCCAACCTGAAGGAGAAGGGAATCTCTGCAGAGCAAAAAGGGCATTCCCCAATAAGTGGGCATTTATCAACTGCTTAACTCAGCTGGAAAAAAATCATGAAGCTCCACTCGTAACCCCACCCCAAAATCTAGCCCTCAGTGGGATGGAGCAAATTGGGTAAAGCAGTTGAAATATGGCCACAGACTGGGAAACGCCCTTAATTGATTGGGCAACAACCTCTAGCGTACTGCAGAGACCTATACTCAGGGGTGCACATAAGTGGTGCGCAGGTGCGCATGTGTGACCAAAATAAAAAATGCGCTGGGTAAATAAGTTCAGAGTGCTCATTTGCGCACCGACATGGTTGACAGCTGTTAATGCACAATCACCGTTTTAGATCGACTAACTGTAATACTGTATAAGATTTCCATTCGAACTGAAAGCATAAATCTGCCAGTGCGAAACTGACATTTCATTTACTGACGTGCTTCACTCGGCAGCACTAAAACAGACAGCGCATATACTTACTTGTCGGCAACCCGCCAAAATAAAAGCTTGCTGATTTTAGGATTGAAAATTATGAAAATTCATATAAAAAAAAGAAAGAAAATGTAAATATTAGCATTGTATTTTTAAGTTTACTACAAAATAATTGTATTTTTAATATTCACTTTTTATTTTAAAATATAATAGTATTGTCACGCTCATTTTTATTATTGCTATTATTTTATTTAAAAATACGAAATAAATAAAGTGCAATAATACTACCGTCACTATTGTTATTTTATTTTTATAGTTATATTTAATGAGTCACACTATGTGCAGTGTGAGCACCAGACCAAATCTATGTGTGCTCTCATGAGAACCAGACTGAAAAATGTACGTGCCTATACTTGACCTGAAGGGGAATTGGTTGTGCTGCTCTTAAAATCAGCTTTGCTGTAATTAAAAATCAATTGCTAGATAGCTCTGCCCACAGTGAAATCTGATTGGTTCCAAAGCTCACTCAACAGCTGTGATGGTGTTATATTGCGGAGCGTTTTGTTTTCAGTGTGATAGACAAATTACTTCATGGTGGAAACTTGTGTTGGACCTTGAGTGCGTTTAACCACACCGTAACTAGCTGCTAACCACCATATTGTTGCAATAATCAGGACTGTTTTTTGAAACCGTTGTAACTTTGTTGAACTTTGTCAAATGTTTGCTGGAACTATTTTGGGATGTTAGGATTACCAAACCACTGAACTATGTTTCTAACAGAACTTGCGACTATAGTTGGCCAAGGATGCTTTTGGGAAACACACCATTGGTACATGGTTGAGTGTAGAAGTGGGTAACTTTTTTTTTTTTTTTAACAACATCCTTAATCATTATATAATAAAATAAAAGGCTTCCGCAAAGAAAGGTTTACTGATGAAATAATCATTGGAGCCACAACATGCTCTGACACCTCATTGAGATATTGACTGGTGGTGCTCATTTGGGCTTTTTGGGTTTAAATCTGGCTTGCAACAAATTCAAGTTCCCAATCCTGTTCCCCATTTCCCTGTGCTCTTGTATGAATATAAAGCGAAAAAACCCCCTGACAATTAGGCATCAGTAACTGAAAGTAGTCGTGTATACTTTCTTGCACTTTTCTCCACTTTTTCATCTCCATTCGTCACAAGGTGTCTCTCTAACCTGTCGACTGCACAGCTCCACAAAAGTTTGTACAAATTTGCTCGGTGATCTGCCTGCGTAATTGGAGCAGTTTTTTTTGCAGATGTGGAGCAGCAGTGTTTATTCATAGTTGCGTCGAGACATGGTGTTGTGTAGATTAAGCGTTCAGCTTCACTATCGCAGCTCATCCTTTACACGGTGCAATCAGAGGCGCTGATCTGAGCCGGCCCTAATTAGCTGTCAGCTCTAAACTTGCAGTCGGGCACAAACAAGCAAAGCATAGCACCGGGGATCATTGTGTCATTCACAATTTCTCTAGAACAGTGCAGGATTCGCTTCAGTTTGTGACAACTAACGACTGCTGCCTTTCCTGATAGTATAGAAAATCATTGGGGTAAAAATGACATAAAAAAAGGACAAAATGGTTTGGAATTTTATTTAACCATATTATTACTTAAGTCGGGGGAGAAGTAAGACATTCTTATACTAATCCTTAAAGCTAAAACCTAACACGTCATGTAGTTGAACTTTAATCCAAATTGCCTTAAAGTGAAACTAATGTGACTGGCTCAAGGAAACAATGTCAGGAAGAGCTTTATGGGTTTTCATAAAGTCATCAGAGATTTGATCACATACTGTACCACTAACAATGAACGTTTAATAGAAACTGCACTTCTTGTTATTGTTACCTCTGTGAATCAGATTATTGTTTTCTTACATATAGCCGAATGGGCAGTCCTTGGCACAGGCCACAGCTTTGCACTTCTTGTGACGTGGGCGACACTGGCAAACATCACAGCCGTGAATGTCAGTCTGGAAGCCAAAAGGGCATTTCAGAGTGCAGCTGGCAATTAGACCACTGCACAACTCTTCTCCTGAAGGTTAGAAGAAAACAGAAGAGACTAATTAATTACAGCTTTAGACATTAATTACCTTAATATACATGCTTTAAGATCAACACGTAGACAGGGAAGCAAAAACAAGATACATCCAACATACATTAATACATAAAGAAATAATAACATAATATAATTAATATAATATAATACAATACAAGTCATCCATTGCTATTTTTTAATTGTCATATCAATTTAATTTAATTAAATTTTAGGTTATGTTTTTAATTGAATAGTTTAATATTCATTTATCTTATCTTTTTTATTTATTTATTTATTTTATTTTAGTTTGATAAGCACTGATTATATTATATTACATACCAATATACTAATATAATATACCAATAAATACCTAAATATATTTTATATATATAAAAAAAAAAACGTTAACCCTAAAACACAAAGCAATGAAGTGCAAAAAACAAAAACAAACAAAAAAGTAAAATACCTGTAAAAAGAAATATGGAAAACTCCTTTATATTAATTCAGTTTTTACAGATTTTTTTTTACAGTGTATTATATGTTGTATTATAACATATTATACTATATTTGTATATTCATGTTATATTTATTATTTATTATATTTAGAGTGCAAATAAAAAAAATCATACACAGGCACAATTTATGTTTGCCTACAAAGCATAAATTTAAGCATATATTTACATTCAGACAGACTTTCAAATCAAAAGTTTCTGAGAAACAAATTCAGTCAAGTGTGTCCAAACGTTTGACAAGTAGTATATATCTTTAAATAGTATATTTATGATCCACAACTAGGCTTATGGTCCCACCCAAAATAATTAAAACCAGCATTATTATCTTTTTCCTTTGACATTTGTCAGACTTCAATTCACTCAGCCTATCTTAGTATAAAAACAATCCCTTAATCCATCTGCCCTTCAGTGTTTATCCTCATAAACATCTCTGCTAAAGCCAGTCAGTGTCTGGAGAGAACACCGCTAAAGACCGCCTGACAGCGTCTGTATGGGGTGAGGAAGATGAAGCACTTCTCCAGTTCACAGCTCACTTACGTGTCTTGCAGCTGCACATCCTGCAGTCGTTGGAGTCCATCCGGAAGCCGTACAGGCAGCTCTTTTCCACCAGCGTGCAGTTGTCCAGTGAACCGCAGGCAGGGGGCACCATAGTGATGTAGGTGGGTTCTAAAAAACAAAAAATATTCCCCCAGAGGATGTGAGTCACTCTTGACTAAGTCAGATAGTTAAAGAGACAGAGAAAGAATACGGGATCTTAGGGGCTCAAACGGGACTACACTTATGAGTCATAGGAGGCAAACAATTTTACACATACTTTAAGTTTCTGTTAAGAGGATAGTTCACACAAAAACTAAAATCCTGCCATCACTTACTCATCCTCATGTTGTTTTGTGGAAGGCAAAATAAGAATTTTTGAAGAATACCTTGTCCACTCTTTTCAATATAATATAACTGTTATTTTAGTATTATTTATATATTATTATAATATTTGGAATATTAAAAAAATAGCTTTTATTTTTATATTTTAAGTTTCCATTTTTATTTTGATGATAGTTTTTGAAGAATATCCTGGCCAATCTTTTCAATATAATATAACTTGTGTTATTTTAGTATTATTTATATACTATTATAATATTTGCTATATTTTTAAATGAGCTTTTATTTAAAGTTTTCATTTTTATTTTAGTAATGATTTTTTACTATACTTTGTTTTTAATTTCTATTTAGCTTTATTTTTATTTCAGTTTTAGTTTTAGTAATTTTAGTACTTAAACTTCAACTTGTTTTATTTCAGTTACTTGCCAAGACTCACTACTTTTTATTATTATAATTATTATTTTTTATCCAATATTTATTTTTTATACTATTTTAGCTTTATTTCAATAAATGAAAATAATTTTTAAAAATGTCAGTTTTAGTCACCAAAAACAACACTGAATCAAATTTAATTTTGGATGAACTATCCCTTAAATAAATGAGAAAAACGTCATCTTATTTCTCTTTTTGCACATGGTGACATCTCAGTCTAATAAAAATCCCACCTGGTTATAACTGATTTGGCTGAATCTAGTATCAGATTATAGATGTGTTTAATATAGAAACTCACTGTATATCGATGACACGCAAACCATTTTTTCATTTGTGACCTGGACCACAAAACCAGTCATAAGGGTCCATTTTTCGAAATTGAGATTCATAAAACATCTGAAAGCTGAACAAATAAGCTTTCCATTGATGTATGGTTTGTTACGATAGGACAATGTTTGGCCGAGATACAACTATTTGAATATCTGGAATCTGAGGGTGCAAAAAAAATCTAAACATGGGGAAAATCGCCTTTAAAGTTGTCCAAATGAAGTTCTTAGCAATGCATATTACTAATCAAAAATTAAGTTTTGATACATTTACAGTAGGAAATTTACAAAATATCTCCATGGAACATGATCTTTACTTAACATCCTAATGATTTTGGGCATAAAAGAAAAAGCAATAATTTTGACCCATACAATGTATTTTTGGGCTATTGCTACAAATATACCCCAGCGACTTAAATGGATAGTTCACCCAAAAATGTAAATTTGATGTTTATCTGCTTACCCACAGGGCATTCAAGATGTAGGTGACTTTGTTTCTTCAGTAAAACACAAACGAAGATGTTTAACTCAAACCGTTGCAGTCTATCAGTCTTATAATGGCAGTCAATGGGCTCCACGGCTTTGAGAGTAAACATACACAGACAAAACCAAATTAAACCCTGCGGCTCGTGACGATACATTAAGGTCTTAAGACACGAAATGATCAGTCTGTGCAAGAAACTGAACAGTATTTATATAATTTTTTACCTCTGATCCACTGCAATGTCCAACTGTCCTGAGTGCGTTCACAACATCCGGCGCGTGACGTCAAATAAATACAGTTGGGCAAAAATTCCACGTTGTCTGATGATATATCAAAATCGTCTTCCATTGTGATGACCTGTACTTCTAAATACCTTTAGAACATCGCAGTGCCAGTGAACACGTCCGCAATCTCTGCACTGTGTAAATAATGAGTGACATATACGTGCGAAAGATCGCTTCCGCACATGCGTCTACTATCATAGATATGTATAGATGCCCTATTCGACCGCTCCAGATACGTTGACGCGTCCGCCATTTTGGAACGTATCGCAGCTCATAGAAACAGTCACTAATGAGGCATCTACTTATCTATGTCTACTATGCCAGAGCACGTACACGCATCACGCGCTGGATGTTATGAACGCGCTCAGACATTGCAGTGGATCAGAGGTAAGAAAATGATATAAATACTGTTCAGTTTCTTTCACAGACCGATCGTTTCATGTCTTAAGACCTCAATGTCGCAGCTCATAGAAACAGTCACTAATGAGGCATCTACTTATATATATCTATGTCTACTATGCCAGAGCACGTACACGCATCACGCGCTGGATGTTATGAACGCGCTCAGACATTGCAGTGGATCAGAGGTAAGAAAATGATATAAATACTGTTCAGTTTCTTTCACAGACCGATCGTTTCATGTCTTAAGACCTCAATGTATCGTCACGAGCCGCAAGGTTTAATTTGGTTTTGTCTGTGTATGTTTTTTTTACTCTCGAAGCTGTGGAGCCCATTGACTGCCATTATAAGATTGACAGACTGCAACGGTTTGAGTTAAAAATCTTTGTTTGTGTTCTACTGAAGAAACAAAGTCACCTACATCTTGGATGCCCTGGGGGTAAGCAGATAAACATCAAATTTTCATTTTTGGGTGAACTATCCCTTTAAGACTGGTTTTGTGGTCCAGGGTCACATTTAGGTTTTAACACAAGAAACTGACAAGTTTCTATTTGATCCGATCGAAAGTTGTACTACGTTCTGATAAAGATGAGAAACAGTCAGATGGAAATACAGAAAGAAAGAGAGGTGGATAGATAAAGTGTCAAGATCTGAAATGGATAATAAATGCCTTCATGACTACAAACAGAGTTGATGGCAGCAGTCCAAAAACGAACCATCATCGCAGGAAATTGACTTTTTCACAGCGCGACCAGAATCTATAATTCACCACTCCTGCAAAACCTGAATGCTTGTAGTACATGCTGAAATTACTGATTGAATTGATTGGTTTGTGCCTGTCAAACCACTCATCCAATCAGCTTCCCTCTTGGCTCTTCTCAGTTTTTTTTTCTTCTCCACATTTAGCTTTGAATGCAGTGTTGTTCTGCAGTAGGGAATCAATTTCATGATGAAGTACATAAGCAAACACGAGTATGCTTTTCGATTTCTCTCGACCAACAACAGATGATCCATTTTAAAGGGGCAATTCACTGTCATGTCCTTTACACAAAGATCTTTCAGTGTGTGTTCTCAAAGTGAACTATATGAAGACGGTTTGGCTGTGTATTATGCTAAATATTAACTGAGGGTGCATGCTTCCTCATGAAGAATAACCAGGAATTATTAACATTACAACAAGGATGAAAACGAATGAATGTACGTGTGCTGCTTGTATGCAATTATTAGTACAGCAGACCCACTGTGTTTTGTGTATGCTCATTAAGCTGTCTCTGGTGGGCTGACCCCAGACCGCACGGATGGTGGGAGACACTGCAGTGGAGAGAGACAGACTTGTGTCAGAATTTGCAAATGAGTCAAGACACAAACCTCTTTTGATTCGCTTGCATCGCACATGGGGAAGAGAGAGACATGAGCTGTCAGTGGCCAAAAGAGAGTGCCGACATTGCATTAATAACTAATTGTTCAGTTCAGTTTAGTATACACTTCTCGGACTGAATGTAAATACAGTTGTCATGGCCTGCCTTTTAAGAAGTAAATTTGGTCGTAAAGCTCGACAGTGTCTTTTTTTTTATTGTATGGAAAATGTAAGTGTAAACAAGCAACTTCTGTTTTTTGTGTTTCAAGGAAAGAAAGAAAATCATATGGGGTGAACAATCCTTTTAATACATTCAGGACAGCTTTTGGAAATGTTGGTGGTGTTTCCTTCACCATTACTGAACCTACAGCGCCACGGTAAATCAAAATTAGTTGGGTAGTTTTTACCAGAGTTGTGAGTTAAAGTCTGAAATAAATATGAAGAGATAAAAATGTTGTACTGCAAAATAAAGCCCAGACATATCTTTCTACTACACATTCACTGGCTACAACCAAAACGAACATAAAGCATGTCTATAGTGTAATCAGATTTACCGACAAATTACATTCTTTTTTGAATCACACAGAAAGACTTACAAACACACAAGTTGGATTTTCAGACGTTGAATAAAAATAAAGCTTCAGTTTTGATTTGTGAAACTTAAATCGGTATCATTGCTAGCTGATTGTTCGTATGATACTGTGTAGTTGAATGATACACAGCTGCAGGTGTCTTTATAAAAAATAATTAAATATTAGATATTGAGCAGCACAACTGTTTTCAACATTGATAATACTAATAATAATAAGAAAGTTTTTTGAGCAGCAAATCAGCATATTAGAATGATTTCCGAAGAATCATGTGACGCTGAAGACTTTAAAATATATTAAAATATAAAATAGTTATTTTAAATTGTAATAATATTTCACAATTTTACTGTTTTTACTGTGTTTTTGTTCAAATAAATACAGCCCTGCTCAACATAAAACATCTTATTCGACTCCAAAATATAAAACGGTAAAGTACCAAAAAATATAAACGATTACATAATTCCAAATAAACGTAGTTTGGACCAGATTTTCAGGTTTATTATTATTATATATATATTTTTTTAAGTCTACGCTTCCCAAAAGTCTATAATTTTTTATTAAACCTTATTATAAAGGGCGGCAAATTGTGAGACGTTTGCAACTTATCTCTCCTCAACTTTTCTCAGATGTAAAGACATTGTTATTAAATTAAAAACAAGCTCTTAGCAATAAAAAATACAAACCTGAGGCGAATACTTTTTTTCCCCTATTCATTAAAAAGCACTGTTGCATTAACACTACTGTAACATATGAAGCCATGTTGGCTTTGGTGCCTTATTTTGTTTCTTCCTATTTAGCCGCACAACCAACAGAGCAGGCTCATATTCAAAGACTTTTAGAAATAAACAAGTGCATTGTATGTGAAAATGAAGGCACATATTTGAATGTGGAACAATTTCGGTGCAAAATACTAATGGCTGTGGGGTTCGCTCCAAATGTGATGTGCGAGCTTTGGGGGTTCAACCAAACCTGACAGCTTTCATTTGCTTAATTACACATGCTGCGTCTGGTACAATAACTTGCCTCTGACAGGGAGAGGGTGTCACCTTGAGGAAATGAGGTCTTCTAACAAATAACAATTAGGAAATAAAAATGCACAGAGTGCAGGGCAGCTGCCAAATAAGCTAAATTAAGCTGTCCTGGGACCGGGGGATAGAGTCAGGGCTGTGTCCAACAGGGCTCAGAGGACAGTTGCAGGACTGAGGTGGGACATGGACACACACCAGCAGCGGTGGGATGGTTTCACTGCCAAAAGACACCACTGGAATGGACACATCTGTTCACAAAATAGGACAAACAAACCAGCACCTGTGTTGCGGCTATACTGAATATTACAATACGTTACACAACAGTTACTTCTGGCCTGATAATGATTCGAATAATATTTAAAAAATGTACTTACTAACTGGCCAGATTTTGTAGATTCTGAAAAAGGTACTAAATATTAAATGAACCAACACTACAAATATTGAAAAGATTTTAATGACATTAATGATTTGACCATTACATTTTCAAAGCCAGTGCCAGTAGAATAAATGAATAAATGCTCTGTTGTGAAATTTGTTTCATATATATCATGAAGGCTGCATTTGTTTGATCAAAAATACAGTAAAAGAGTAATACTGTGAAATATTATATATATATATATATATATTCACATTTTCTTGGTTAAATAAACATTACTTACACAATTCGAAAAAGAAAACAATTCTATTTTATATTTTTACATTAACAATGTAATCAATATACTGTCTATTAAAGCCAAGTATGAATCTCATGAAGTTAGTGTTTTTAAGCATTTTACATTTATTCCAAAATAATAACTGAAGGCAGTAACAATTTAAACAATATATTGTATATGTTAACTTATGTTCAGCTATTCTTTTTAATAGTTAACTTTGAACTATTTTTGAATTATTCGGATCATCAGTCATCAAAGCATTTCAAGTCTTATTTTGACGTAACAAAGTTGTTATATCTAAGTGTATGAGTATATATATATATATTTTTTTTACCTGAATGTCTCATCATATTTCTAACTGGCCCTTCAGTATTAATGTAACATGAAGGCAAAGGGTGATGAGAAACGACTCTTGAATGTGTCCATCACTTTCCCAAGCAGCTGCATGTAACATGCCGCATGTAAATGTCAGGTGCAGTGAGAGCAGCATTCTCTAGACCTTGCCAACAGGTATGGCTATTTAAGACCTCTATCGAGGGGGATATCAGGCATCATTACAGCTGCCTTTTATTTCCCCATTTCCCATCTTGTAATAGGGCCACATATGGCTCTGCTGAATGCGAATGGCCATTTCTATTTTACCCATCAAGAAAAAAAAGAGAAAAGAGTTCATCCTTGAATGGAGTAACAGTCATATCTTTTGATTGCAGAACTGCTGTCACAAGGCTGCCGACACTCCGACTCTGACAGGAGACAACAGGCTTTGTTATAAAAGGAACCACCAAGGTAACAAAAACAGAACTGTGCACGAGTTCAAGGGATAGTTCACCCAAAAATGAAAATTCTGTCATTAATTACTCACCCTCATGTCGTTTCAAACCCGTAAGACGTTCGTTCATCTTCGGAACACAAATGAAGATATTTTTGATGGAATCTGAGAGCTGTCTGACCCTGCACAGACAGCAATACAACTGAAATGTTCCCAATTCCAGAGACGTAGCAAGGAGATCTGTAAAATAATCCATGTGACATCAGGGGTTCAACCGTAATTTTACGAAGCTACGAGACAGAACAGCATACGCTGTTTACGTCCAGCGGACATTCTCCAAAATGGCGCTATAGGTTGACGCGGAGGAGACGAATTGTTGAATAAAGTCGTTATTTATTTTTATTTTGCGCACAAAAAGTATTCTCGTAGCTTCGTATAATTGCGGTTGAACCACTGATGTCACATGGATTATTTTACAGATCTCCTCGCTACGTTTGGGAACATTTCAGTTGTATTGCTGTCTATGCAGGGTCAGACAGCTCTCAGATTCCATCAAAAATATCTTAATTTGTGTTCCTCAGATGAACGAAGGTCTTACGGGTTTGAAACGACACAAGGGTGAGTAATTAATGACAGAATTTTCTTTTTTGGGTGAACTATCCCTTTAAAGTGTGTAACAGAGTCACGGACACATTAAACCGTTGTTCTCCATGGCATTTGAATCTTTCTGTACACAAATAGCATTGAACATATTCAGTGACTGTAGTCCCTAAATTAGTACTTAAAAGTTCTGGGTTCAAAACTAGTTGCATTCTATAGACATCTAAGACAGACAATTTGAACCTCAGTTAAAAAAAACAAGCAAATACAGTATGCAATGCACTTTTTTGTATTCGTTTGTAAAAGTATGGCCACAATACGTAAACCTTACACACATTAATATGAGACTAGTGTCAAAAAATCATTTATTAACCTTGTTTATGCCTTAATTCAACTCTGATGATCATGTAAAGACAATAAACCCAGTAAGTTTTGCATCATAAAGCCAAAAGGGATAGTTCATATAGAGAAGAATTCACTTAGTTATTGCCTTGGCAGCTAGATGTCCAGATATCCATTCACGCAAAACAGTAGTCCCACCATTCAAAGAATGATTTTGAGAACTCAAATATCTCACATTTTTTGGACTGAAAAATCTGTAGAGCACTTTATTAAAAAATAAATAAGCTGCATATTCTGCTTTTAACTTTCCACAGTGTGAGACAGACATTCATAGCAAGTGCATTACTTTAATCTCTTTTTTGTTTGTCAAATTGAGTTTAAAAATTAAGTCTTCATTTATTGACATGAGGCCAATGATGCTTTCAAAAGAGCGTACATTGTATTGAACCTGGAACATCTATTTAAAGATCCTACATTATACTGTGGTCGTGAAGAATAGATGGCCAAATATATATCAACCCTTTGGTACTACTACTGGTCCTTACTGACATTGAGCTGATGGTTTTATCCAGAGCAACAGTATACAATATTTATTACAGTGAAAGTAGCCCTGGAGCAACTTATAGCCTTGCACAAGGGCTCAATCGTAACGCTTAATGAATGGCTCCTTGCTGGATTCAAACCTGCAACCTTCTGGATACCATTCCAGATCTTTAAAGGAATAGCTCACTAACAATTATAAATAAAACACAGCAAAAGTTTAATAAAAGTGGCCCATATGATTTCAAAAACTGTATTCCAAGTCTTTTGACACCATATGATAGTTTTTTGTGAGTAACGATTTACACACCAAGTTGACGGTCGGCCCATGACGGTTGTTGCTGAGTGTCTGTCAGTTTTGCATTGGTCCGGTTGGTGGCATTTTGTCTGCTTGCACAAGTTAAATCAGCGGGAGAGCTCATCGGTTTGAGAGATCACCCTGATTGGCTGTTCAACTTGGCGAATAGTGCACAAAATGGAGGTGACGAAAGCAAGCACACAACAAAGGAACTTGTCAGATGTCTGTGGTGAGCAAGGTCTGAAAATGCTAATAAAGCGCGGCTTTGTTTACAGTTTGTATATGCGCGGTCCTAGCTCTTCTGGTTTCTTGTTTTTAACACAGACTACTGCCACCTAGTGGTATGGAGAGTTGTTTTTCTCTCACACAGGCGCAGAATGTTCGTCCTAGTTGGCTGTTGTCTTTGCACTGTGTTCAAGCATAACATTTTGTCCCAGACAGCAGCAACGTGAGGCGACACCACAGTCAGCTTTTGTTGCCGCTAGTTCTTTGATGTCGGTTTGGTGTGTCACGGCCTTAAAAGAATGGAGTTGAATTATTTAAATGTCATCACACAAAGCTATTTTATGAGTATGTCATATCAGACCACTTTTATGGTGCTTTTTTTGGTCATTTCTGGAGTTTAACTGTATGGAAAAGAATATTTGTGCAAAATAACTCTTTTGTGCACTGCGGTAGAAAGTGTAAATATGCCCATGGACTGCTTTTATGATGTGAGACAATCTGCTAAACTTCTTTTTTTTAAGAAGTTATGCTCCCTGGAAGTAAGATTACCATACCGGTTTCAACGACACTTGAACTATCCCTTTAAACCACTCAGCTGCACCATCCAAATATGGAGTAATTAATTCATATAAAGCACTAAGCGGATAGTCACCTTGTCATCACAGTGGGAGGATTTTGAAACTGTTTGAATATTTTCACATTCACATAGTCTATCTGTGCTTTAACCTTTCACTGCAGTCCGTGATGATGAGCAGGCACACATGGTGCCTTTGATCCACCTCTGCACCGCCCAGAGAAAGAGCGAGAGAGAGAGAGAGAATTAAAATAAAGAGAGAGCACTGTATTTGAGATGTGGTTTGCGATGCAGCAGCAGAATTGTGTATAGAACTTTGTATGGAAAGCCATAGTGCACTACCCCCTTACTTCACCACCATACTGAAGTGAGTGCTCTCCACACTCAGGCAGACCCATCTAAACCTCTAATTGCTTCACAGGCCGAAAGGCGTATGAAAGATTAATTGAAAAGGGGTGAATGTGAGCTTGCTGCTCTGTGCAGGTCTGCAGACATGCTGCTGTCACTCTCTGTCAATCCACTGCTCTCTTCTCCTCTCTCCCTCACGACCTCAACTAGCTCAAACAACCTCAAGTTTTACGGGCTACTAATTAGACTCTTTGCATTCTGATTTAGGTGCACCGCAAAACTTTTTTGTTTGACACAAACTCGCAAAACTCACCTCACAATGATAGAGTGTTGTGAAGTAGTTGCTAAGTTGCTAATACAAATACTACTACTACTAACAACAAAACAACAACAACAATAACAACAACTATTATTATTACTATTACTATAAAAATAATAATAATAATTATTACTATTACAGAGGGAAGCAGTATAAAAATTTGATATCAATATGTGTGCATAATCTTATTATTTACTAATACTTATTATTATTATTATTATTATACTGTCACCATTTTATAAAATAACTTATGTTGTGATATTAGATTGAAATAAATAAATATTATATTATAGTTTGTTTTTGGTAACACTTTACAATAAGGTTCCATTTGTTAATGTTAGTTAATGTATTTACTAACAATATATTTAATACAGTATTTATTAATCTTTGTTAATGTTAGTTAATGAAATACAGTTGTTCATTGTTAGTTCATGTTAATTAACAGTGAATTAACTAATGTTAACAAGCACAACTTTTGATTTTAATAATGCATTAGTAAATGTTGAAATTAACATTAGCTAAGATTAATAAATGCTGTAGAATTATTGTTCATGCTTAGTTCATGTTAACTAAAGTAGTTAACTAATGAACCTTATTGTAAAGTGTTAAACGTTTTTTTTTGGTTGGATATATTAAATAATGTGTTAAGGCCTATTTATTGGATAATTAAATACTTTACAAATTGCATGTCATCACATTTGATTATTATTTTTTATGCATTTAAAAATTGATGGAGGCAAAACGTGCAAAGCTGAACATGCTAAAGCTAACGACAACACGCTGCATTTGAAATGCCTTTTTTTAAACAAATGAATGTCAAATGTTTCTGTGTTATTAAAAATGTTAACGTTAAATGCTCCATTTAAGACGATAGTACATAGTTTACATCATTTAGAATGTAACACTTGTCTTAGAGACATATTTCAAATAAAACAATTTTATTTATATCGTCACACTGTATATATCATAAATGACCATCCTACATTAGTAGATAATGTTGACAGTAGTCAAGCTTTAAATCACATTCAATGCAAAGTCTTTCTGATTTTTTGGAAAGATTTATCATACACCATGTGAAAATCGCAAGTTAGACTGCTTAGAAGCTGCTTCTCAAGAAGCAACAATTTAAGGTATCACTCATGTCCGTAGAACATTTGTTAACATCCCTAACCCTGAGTGTGAGCCATAGTAATAGTAATGCTTGCCTTCACTATTATCAAGCACCACTATGAGACAAAGCAATCCAGGCGTTGTTTTCTCTCTATATACTGAGTCGGAGCAAGAGAAGGATGCTTCATTTGCTTGGATCTTTAATTGGAAGGAGGGTGAAGGTGCAGAAGGTAGATGAGACAGACAGGAATCCTATTACCCCCGGTGTGACTCAATTCCACTGGAACAGCATTGATCATAACCAACACGACAGTTGGTGGAGCCTCGCCTCCACAGCCACAAAAAAGGGTGGTTGTTTAGTACGATTTTTCATATCCTCCCCCACACATATTGTCAGTCTGGCACTTAGGATGGCCTGATAAGATTGTTAATTGCTCTGAACAAGCTTTCCATTCCCGGCGATCCTGAGACTACAAGTAACAGGAAGAGAGAAAAAAACATCATGTTGCTTTTGTGATTTAAAAATCTAGACGGCAAGCAGCGAAGTGCGAAAATCTATATTCCCCAGCTCTTTTCAAAAAGATGATGTCATCGGTCTACACACAGCCAGTCCTGGGAGAAATTCATTATCCAACATACCTGCCACTCATCTATCACTCGCTGAAACCCTCTCTACAAGAATGTAGTCCATGCCCCTGCATACCGAGGTGCACGCCGTACTTCACGGTGCTTAATCAAACTTATGATGAGATACAAAACAATGTGAATCTCTCCCTCGCAACAAACACAGAGGGGGAAACCCAGCCAGCTGCAGTGGGAGTGGAAGTCCCAGGGGTAACCGCTATAGATCTGTGAGCAATATGAAAAATACACGGCAAAGGCGGGATATGATATTCCACCGTAGGTGAGGGTAGGGAGCAAGGTCTAATGGAGGGAAATCCACAGGAAGGGTTTTGGTGCAGCATTGCATTACAGTAAAGTAGACACGACACGATAGACCTGAGATTTGAGGCGATGGAGATGTTTGGGTTGTGCTGGAAGTGTGTTGCTGGGGGATCCAGGTAAGTAACTGCCTGCATTGCTCTCGGTCTAGTAGATTATTCACACAGAGTATGTGACTGGAATGGAAACTCAAAAAAAACTCTGAGTGCTAGAGAACATTGAGAGGAAATGGAGAAAGAAAGCATTTACTCACACACATAGATACCAGTCTTGAGAATCCCAGTTTATTTTAGTCTGATGGTGATTAGTTTCATTAAATAAGTCACTGTGATGACAAATAAATGCATATTTAGACCCTGTCCCAAATGGCAGCTTAAGCCACTTGTGGCCATCTTATGATTGCACACTTTTGTGATATAATGTCGCTTTGACTATAGGGTAGAAGTCTGCTGTGGAACTCTCCTCAGATCTGCCCAAGTGCACACTGAGGGAGCGTAGTGGCTAAAAAGGGGGCACACATGAGCACCCTTCTGAAACCGAAAATGATGAATGGGAGACCCTACGGTAGAGGTGTCCAAGCATGCTCCTGGAGGGCCAACCAGCTCTAACACTCTTGCCTGGACATTTCTAGTCAGCCTGAAGACACTGATTAGCTGATTATGCATCAGCCATTGATAATGCATCAGCCATCGTAAGTCCACAAGACATCAAGTTCATGTAAAATATGCCATTTGAACTCGGAAGCATTTGGACTCGATCTTGAATCGGACTCAACCTACTCAAGTCTCAGACTGGACTTGGACTTGAATGAGCTGGTTTTGACTACAACACTGAATTAATGCTCATATTTAGCGTTAATGATCTGTTCTTTGACCCCATCGCCTGGTTGTGTAATTGGGTGTAAAAAAAATCATATTGAAAGGACTCAAACTATATCTAGTGGCCAGAATATCACAGAGACCACTTGATTTAAGCCAGTAAGCAACAATTTAGCAATCTACTGACCACCTACAGTACAACACTTTAGCAAACACCCAGAACGACCTAGCAACTGCATTCATGCCATGTTGATATTACAGCAATAACAAGATGCTGTCTTGTAAAAAGCATTTATGTCCTTGTAGAGCTCATAATCACCACTTGCAAACTAACAGTTTCTGAGAGCTCCTATTTGACTTCTGCAACGTCACACAAAAAATAGAGCTGGCCTCAGCAGTAAAAAGTAGTAACATTCTTTTATCTTGTAATATTTCGGTTTAATAATTCCTATAATTGACTATTGTTAATGCCTTAGAAATGCAAGATTAATCTGAAAATAAAAAAAAATACAGTTTAATGTAGTTATCACATATTTGGGTGACTAATGTCTAACGTCCTGCTAAAAAGCTCATTTATTAATAAAGCATAACGATTAAAGCATCATTTGCATAACGACTGTTACTTGTTATATTGTGGCTTTGGGAGTTTTATATTTGAGTTGTTATATTTTACTCCAATTGACCCGTTGCAAAGACCCGCCCACTTTAGTTACTGTTGCTACATCCGATGAGCCATGGCGCTCTCACGCCACACATCATGTTCTCACACAGTGAAAAATACATCACGGAGCAAAGAGGAAACTGACAACTTGCCGACAGACAAGACAGAGCAGGTTACTTTAGCTATGAAACAAAGTCTCAACTTTCAAACTTTGTTATTTTTTAATAAATTCAAACAATAAATAGCATTTTGCGACCTCAGTTTAAGCGGCACGTGAACTGATAATCTCTTCCTCTTTACTAGTTATAGAATGAAATAAACATGAATGAACATCAGAAGGTATCTTGTTTCAACCGCGGAAAGACGTCAATACAGACCATTTTTCAAATTCAAGTCCACTGATGTTAATCTACTCTCCTGTCTGGTTTGTTTGTCGGACAAAATGGCAGATTTGGCATTATGATTGGTCAGATCGCCTGTCAATCAAACTCCCGGCAAAGGGTCAATAACAGAAATTTTTTTTGCTGTTAATATGGTTGCCATAGAAACTGATAATTTTATAAGTCTGAGGACAAGAACAGGTCAGAGTGGAATGTCCAGGTTGTTATCTGGTAATTACAAAATGAAGTGTACTGCCCGGTGTATTGATAACTAGTCACTATGAAATCTCATATCATGTCATGTCATATCATATCACAATAGCTATGTAAAAATGTTTACTTTTGTAAAAACAACATGAATTAAACGTCATTTTGCTCAGCAAGACCAACTGTAGCTTCGCCATGACAGTAGCTGATTCAGAAAGTGAAACTGACTATGGAAGAAGATGGCTTATACTGGCTGTAGTCGTGTTTGTGTGATGCTGAAATTGCGATGCATACTAAAACTGTTATGATTGCGATTTGACACATATCATAACTACACATAAACCATAAATATTTGTGTTCATGTGCTTGCATAGAGTGTGTTTATGTCCAAGAATGATACGCTCAACCCAATACAATTCCAACCCGCATCCATAAAGTGCATCTGTTCTTACCCTCACACACAGGGCAGCACTCTCCGGGCACAGTGACAGGATTGAGACAGCTGTGGCCGCAGGCAGCTGCCACACAGCGGGCCTCTCCACTCACACACTGGCAGAAGGTACAGTCATCCTCACGCCAATGGTCTCCGTGTGCCAGGATCTGCCCATTCACATAGCAGCCGGCTAAATTGAGCACTGGGTAGATGGGGTCTATATGAAAGAAGTTAAGAGAACAGAAAGACATGTTGATGATAATAGCTGCCACACATCAGTACTGACATCCTGCAAAATGTACCCTGCTGGAAAAGTCAGTTTAGGCCAGGGCTTCTCAACTCTGGCACCTTGAGGTCCACTTTCCGGCAGAGTTTAGCTCCAACCTTGATCAAACTCACATGCCAGTAACTTTCTAGTAATCCTGAAGACCTTGATTAGCTTGTTCAGGTGTGTTTGATTAGGGTTGGAGCTAAACTGCAGGAAAGTGGACCTCGAGGGCCAGAGGTGAGAACCCCTGGTTTAAGCTGTTTTAGAACATAGCAGATGGCTTCTGAGCACCTGAAGTTTGTACAACTGGTGGCTGGTTTGTTGCTGGTTCAAGATGGTCTACAAGTTTGCACCAGCTAATTATCAGCTTGGACCAGCTAATGACCAATTTAGTATGAACAACAATTTGATATGAGACGAAACAAACATGAAAATAAGTGCAAACAAAATTCAACATATTTCATATTTTAATTAATCTTCTCAAAAACCGTTTTCATTGAAAAATGTGACCCTGGACCACAAAACCAGTCTTAAGCCGCTGGGGTATATTTGTAGCAATAGCCAAAAAAACATTGTATGGGTCAAAATTATTGATTTTTCTTTTATGCCAAAAATCATTAGGATATTAAGTAAAGATTATGTTCCATGAAGATATTTTGTACATTTCATACTGTAAATATATTAAAACTTAATTTTTGATTAGTAATATGCATTGCTAAGAACGTCATTGGGACAACTTTAAAGGCAATTTTCTCAATATTTAGATTTTTTTGCACAGATGCCAGATTTTCAAATAGTTGTATCTCGGCCAAATATTGTCCTATCCTAACAAATCAATGGATCAATGGAATTTAATTTATTCAGCTTTCAGAGGATGTATAAATCTCAATTTCGAAAAATTGCCCTTATGATTGGTTTTGTGGTCCAGGGTCACAAATGAGGATTCCCACATACCTGGAAAACATGTATATATAGTGAAGTCTAATTGTGAAATTGTGGTTTCTAGAACTGGAAAGTCATGTAAATTAATACAATTGTACAACTCCATTTTTCTAGTTATGCCAAAGTCTAAACAATTTCATCAGGTAAAAAAATTGTGTGTAACATTTTTTTTTTAAAACTCTTATCTAGTACATCATGAACAACTAGAAATGTCATTGAATATGGTTGTGGACAGTGGGAGCCCCAAAAAGGTTGAGAACCACTGGTCTAAGTTGTTGATTAAAATTATTTACCTTCTTCATAAGCCAATACTGCCTATGAGTCAGCATACAGAGTAAGACTGGCTTACATTTACTGTGAGCCGTCTATCTTTAGTTGGCCGAATGTATTTGTTTAATTCATGGCAGTAAAACTCTCAGGAAAGCTACAGGGGACTGAGGGAGTTTCTTTTTAATTAACTACATAACAGCAAAATCATTCGCAAGCTAATTTCAACATGACCACAATCTGATAAATATAACATGAGCAGAAAATGTAGCATGGTAATTCCAAGCAGTAATGTATTGGACAACAAAACCTACCCACAAGAGAAGCATAGTAATCGAAATTACATGCTCCCTGGCAGTGTCTTTTATATGTATTCAAACTCTGAGGACTTATGTTAATGCAGTTATAAAAAAAAAGATAAAATAAAAAAACAATTAAGGTGGCTGTGACTCCAAACAAAGAATTAACACATCTAAAAAATAAAATAAATAATAATAATCCAGTTCTTAATTAGCATCTTTGTCTTGACTGGTCTTTTTTTTGTTTTTTGGTAAATTAACACATTCAGTTTTTGTACACGAATGGAACTGAAACGCACACACAGAACTCAATGCAAATCTGCAATAAATACCAAAACAACTTTCCCCACACTTTATTGTCATACTGTGGTATTTCGTTGTGTTGAGCTTTGATGATGATTACATTGCATCTTTAAAAAAAAAAAATTGTAAATGACATACTTTTGCCAAACGTCTCATGTGAGTTTGATTTATAAATAAATAACCTCATAAAGAGTGTCTTTTTCCATAATGCTGATCTATTATTATCAGTGTTGGAAACAGCTGTGCTGCTTTACAGGTTTTTGGAACTTACTTCTTTCAAGGTTCTCTGATGAATAAAATGTTAAAAAGAACAGCATTTATTCAAAATAGTTTTTTTTTATCAATTGAAGTCTTTACTATCACTCTATCAATTTAACATATCCTTGCTTAATAAACAAAATTTTAAAATAAAAAAAGATTATAAATGTACTGTTCTTCGCATTGTCCTTTAAACAAGGTAAATTAGGAAGAAAAAATAAGATTCAAAATTTAGCATAGGTTTTCTCATGATAAATTAGGGGTTAAATAATTAGTTTTTTTCTTTATATAAATTAGACAAACATCTATTATTGATACAAATGGAAAAGTATTGTTAAGCTTTATAAAAATTACAATTAAATTGTGTTTTTTCTTATTTTTTAATCGGTGACAGTAATTATTTGATTTCAACACCAATACATGTTTGATTCTGGAAATGTGTGTCACTTCCCCATCTTGTGCTTATGTTGAATGACGCCAAACACATCCTTGAAAACCTCTGATCACAACATATTTGACATACCCAAGTCATCTGTAGGAGCTCTGCCTGTGACAAATAAGAGGCCTTGGAACATTCCATAAAATCCTATCAAACGAAAGAGTGACAGAATATCAAAGCAATCCATTAAAGGAGGAATTATTAGAAACCTGGAGCCAACAAAAAACACCCAAAGCCAAGTGGGAATTGATCTCTGCACACTTAACTGTTGAAAGATCAGCCAAATGCGGTGCACAGCGTTTTTAATTCCAGTGAATAATTTTGTCAATTAGTACAGGCTCAGTGAAATACCCAATAATCTGGTATGAAACTGTGAGGTTGTCACAATAGACAGGCTTCACAGAGGACTGTGCGAATTTGCTCAGTTTTCTAATCAAAGCTTTTTTCTTGTTCCTTCAGCCTGGGTCTGTCACTCTCCTCTGGGTGACTGCTACAGCTTCTGAGAGCAGCAACTAATTGGAAGGGGCTGCTTAAAATCAATGCACAAAATATATATATTTTTTAAGTAATAAAAGAAATAACCCCCTCCCATTAGACAGCGGGAAAGGAATCAGATGCTAAAAGGAGTTGTACATGTGGAGTTGAGATGTCTATTAAAGGACAGCTCTCTACGAGTGTAATATGTCAAGTGTCTTGTGTTAAAGTGTTGCCAGTGTTGTATGATTGTAATGATACAGTATGCCAGAAGGATGAGCAGAAGGATTCAGAGCTGTTATTAATGAAATATAACGGGCTTAATTGTTTTCTGGAACAGAGGGCATTAGATGTGTGCTATCTGGGCAATTAGCTAAGGAATAGTAGGTCATCAAGAAGTCATTAGCTTTTAGTGTGAAATCCAAGATGGCGAAGAGTAACACACGCAACAGCAATACATCAATATTTCCTACACATGTTGGAAAGCAACTAAATAAAAGTAATAATCAAATAACTATTTGAATACAAGTAAAGTATCTCATAAGGACAGGAGCTGTACTTTTTTAAGGATAGCACAGCGGTTTAAAGGAATAGTTCATCCAAAAACGAGAATTATGTCAAGAAAGAAAGAAAAAAACTTTGCCATAACACGAGGGTGATAATTTCATTTTTGGGTGAACTAACTATCCCTTTTAACTACTTTAGATTGTAAGTAGCTTGTGAATCTGGCAGCTACAGTTTCTAAGTAGTTTCCTCAAAACCGCTCACTACCCTATACTACCATTTCCCCAGCCAATTCTCTACACTAACTCATTCTACTCATTTCCTACAAACTCCCTTTCCCTCAACCCATGCAACCAATGTTATTCCCGTTCCCAACTCAATTAACCATCCTATCCTGCCCATTCCCTACCCAATTAACCAAGACTTACAAACAATATCATTAAATACTTAAGTTCACATTCATACAGTCTATGCAAGCAATAAGGGTTAACAGGATTGGCTTGATCTCTGCAATTAAGGGGCTCACGCTTGGGACTTGACTCAAGCTCTAAAACACCCCTCTGGACCTAATTATAGAAATAAATAGTGCTGAGGTGGTGGAAAGAGTGAAACAACTGTTTATATATACTTTGTATTTTGATTGCAAGGGTATATGAACACACTCCCTACATATGTTTGCTTGAAACTCCATTTTGTAAGAAGTAGTTCTATTTGAAGCTACAGCCTGAAACGCAACATCGCACGCTTTTGGTTTTAAACGCAATAAACCTTTTTTCATTTATCTTAATGACTAATGAGCCTCATCCCTCAGGCACGATGGTGCCGACACAACCACAACCAGTTGTGGCAGAGGTGAATAATTAGTGGAAGCATGAGTGATACTTACGTCAGCATCTTGACCTTCCCAGATGTTCAGTGCACTGGCCTCACCCAAATGGATCTCATTCTTTAAAAATGACACAAGTGGCCACATCACAGTTAGACTCAGTGTTGGTAATGGCAAGGAATGACCCGTTTCTTTGTTTTGTCTCACTGAATGTCAGTGTTTATGTAAAACGACTGCTTTAAAACCCTGCTGCATCTCATACGTTTTCAAGATAAAGCCTGACCCAAGCCGTCTGGATGCAACAAAATATTTGTAGAAGAGCAGATAGCACACTCGCCCCCACTTGTTTTGCTGGCTGTTATGACCTCACAGAAAAAGAAAAATTCCCACAGAGAAATGGTAAAAGGGGGAATCTGGCTTTCCTGTCGCATTTCTGTTTTTGAAGGGCAAGCCATACGTGCTGGTGTGTAAACAGCTGGCCGAGACTCATGGAGAGCTGGTGTCTGCTCTAGAGCTTATCCCTCTCTCACCACAGTAGGACAAGCTGGTTGTTGAACAAATATGCAAAGTTTGTCAAGCTTGAGCTGGTGGCTCCATTTCTCAACTCACTGGGTGCCTTGATTTGGGACTTTACCCATCACAAAGGATTATACAACTGCAGCAAAAATTACTTCATAGTTTTATGGAAAAGTCTTTGACTTGGACTTATTCCGGAATCCTCTGCCATTAGGGATTGGGAGTCGTGTAGGGAGAACGAACTTGAATGAATTCTGTTTAATATTCGGAATTTACTCCCAGAGTTGTAATCCTGTAACGACTCTGACAGGAAAGAAAATGTGGATCGAAGTATACTTTTTGAAAGAAATCTGGTGATGGCCAGGGCTGTTCTTGCATGGAGTGTGGCTCATTTCCGCATGTTCTTCACTGCCAAACAGCTATACTGTTGTGTTCTAAAAAGGTGAAGGGTGCAGGAGGTGTATTAGCACAAGAAAAAATTTATAACTAACACAAAAATGCCAGTTAGTTTAATACCAGTTGGAGACTCTAGCATCAGTTCCTCTCAAGTCTTTATCGACACCTTCAGAAGCACAAAGATGAATGATACTGAAAACAAAGTCACCAAGGTGCTCAGATCCAGTGATGTAAATGACAACCCACTGAGTTCAAAAACAGCAGTCCAATACCACTCTAGCAATTGTGGTTTCTGACAGCATTAGATTTAATTAAATATGACACAAAAACCCTTAAAGGGGTCATATGATGTTGCTAAAAAGAACATTATTTTGTGTATTTGGTGTAATGAAATTTGTTTATGCGGTTTAAGGTTCAAAAAACACATTCTTTTCCACATAGTGGACATTATTGTTTCTCCTCTATGCCCCGCCTTTCTGAAACGCTTCGATTTTTACAAAGCTCATCAGTCTGAAAAGCGAGGTGTGCTCTGATTGGCCAGCTATCAAGTGCGTTGTGATTGGTGGAATACCTCAAGCGTGTGATGGAAATGTTACACCCCTTACCATATTGTGATGCCCTGTCCGGCCGGAGAGACGAGACAAAAACATTAAAACCCATTATAAACGAGGCATTTGTTGCATCCAGTGGGAACATAATTACGGATTATAATGACTTATACTCTCTTTTTACGTGTTGCGTTACATCGTACCGTGTAAACATAAAACCATGTCTGCATTTGTGATCGGAGAAATGACAAACAACTACTAACAATGACAAACAAGTGCTACTCTACACTGCTCAAAACTCGCGTTTGAATCATCAGTGGCAAATTCTTTAAATATAAAAAACATACTTACAGTCTGTGAGTCAGAACAGCCGGCATTGTAGTCTACTCTCCCAGGATCAGAAATCAGTCCTCCATAAAATGCTCTGGACACATCTGAATATTTGGGTTGAACTGTTCTGGAACAGTGTTGTAAATACAACTTAACCACTGATTTCTAGTCGTGTCCTCTTTTGGAAGGCCAAACAAAGTAGTTTCGCTTTCACAACGAAACACAGCGTCACACACGGATGCCTAGAGTGAGCGGAGGCAGGCGGGATTGCGGCAACCACATGTGACGACCCCGGACTGGACTCCGCTTCGTCCACGGTGAAAGCCGATCCTGCGATCCACAGCGTGAAGAGCCATATTGTATACTTTAGTAGCATATTATATTTCCCCCTGAAGTCCACTTATATCGTTAATTTAGGTTTCATGCACCAAAAACTGTTGTAATTTAGTTTTATATGACCATTTTCCTCCTCATTTCAGTCCTTCAGAATTAAAAGTGCTATATTTTGGAATTCTACACATAAATTACTGCCCTACTACCTTATTGATACCAATGAAATTGGCACGTCTTGAGCAATCATGCCTGTCTCTGTGACTGCCAGTGGCTCTGTAAACAGCAACACGAGTCAAGGTGGGGCGGCCCAAGCTTTTGGCCAGAAAACTAGCCTGTGATCTATTTTGTGTGCTGGGGTTGTTAATATCTTTTGATATAACATATTTTGGTAGGACATCTGTGGAGGGCTCTGGGTAAAGGGTGTGTGGTAAATAGCAGCAAAATGGTGGAAGCTAGCAAAATAGCAGCACCTTTAAACAATTATTTTTTTGCTTCTGTACATACAGATTTCTATATGAAAATGACCTCTGTTATTATTGGCTAACCTGCTCTTTGCATGTGAAATGAGACCTAATTCACAGTGCCACTCATTGCACAACACCTGCGAATCAAGGCTAAGTTGTCAAGAAACAAAACAAAACAAAAAAGACGGCGCCTTTGTGTGCATGTTTTCCGATTTTTTATCAGTGAAAGATAGCGGCCGCTGTGTTGGAGCAGACATAAATAAGAGCCGAGTATAAAAGGGAGGGCATAGTGCCTACAGGGCCCGTCAATCATCATAGGATTCACAGCGCACATGTTATGTGAATGGTCCCTCGGTGACTCCTATTCGAGCCCTAACTTAAAATTACTTTCCTCTTCCGACAACGCTTTCTCTGAAAAGAGAAAAAGAGACGCCCGTGGTTCTCGCTGGGCCACAGTGTTATGTTTACGTTAGTGGTTAAACTCGTGAAATGTTATGTAATTTACTGGATGACTGGTAAAAATGTGGTTTTCAAGACTTTTAATCTCCTGAAAGAATGAAAAGCTGTTTAAGCATTTCCTTCAGAGTGACATGTGTCCTAATCCACACTTGTCCTATGAAAGAGTGTGCATTGTTTTTCCATACGTCATTTGAGGCAGAACAACATGCTACTTTGTACAGAGCTTATCCTAATGCTAACCGCTTAAACGTTGACAACAATCAAGCTTCTCCAGAACACTTTCTTGTCGTCGAGAGGAGGATCAAAATCAGCACTCATAACCTCTAATACATCACCCTTCTATCCCTAGGTTGGACAGCTCGTGCAAACCGCCAATTGTGCCCTTCTCCATGACAACCGCTCTCTGGGTAAACATTAACGTAATGATGGGGCTTGTAGCAGTGGGGCTGTATGAATGGGGACTGACAGGTGCACCAGTTCATGTGTGAAGATGCACAAAGCTAATTATGGAACTAAAAATATCACTAATGACAAAGCAAATCTACCATGCGCAAATGTGTCAGAGTGGCTGCCGTTGTGGATGTTCGCATATTCACTTGTTGATCAACATTCTAATTCAATGGAGAAAACAGTGGACTTTAAAGCAACAAGTGAAAAAAGCTATGAATTAAATGAGTAAACAAAGTTAATGCCAAACGCCGTAATATAAATGTGCAAGTCGTGGAGAAGCATAACAAAAAAGCTAAACTATCTTTAGCGACACATTTGCTTGGTACATTACGAGATGCATAAAACTGTGAAAATCCTTTGTGTGGTCAAAGTTAGTTCACGTTTTTAAGCTTTCGGAAAGGAGTTGCGATTAGCTCAGGGTGGGAATGTTCTAGATTAGATGCACACATACACTCACTAATCAGACCTTCTTCTTATCTACTCCCCAAAAGGGTGACATCACTGTCTGAGAGAGAAATGTGGTGCACAAACACTGTCTGAGAATGCTCACTCCCTTCCCATCCTAAACACTTGCCTTTGGAAGTGTGTGTGCGGGCGCCTTGGGGAGTGAGTGAGCGAGCGAGCGACTGGCAGAGAAAGATGGCATTCTGTCTGTCTGACATCTGCTGTTTTTAGAATCATCAAGCTGTGAATTTGTTTAGAAATGGCACGATTGAAATGGCACGATTGGCTACTCAAATATTCATCGGAAGCTTCAAAGTTTTGATTCTTTATGTAGATAAGTTTTCCTGTATTTACACTGCCCTGCTGAAAAACAGATTAACAGATTAAGGTGGTCCAAGATGGTTTTAGGAATAATACTGAATGAAAAACAAAATCTTAAAAGTACTTTGACAATTTACACGCTAGGTCTATTAAACGTTAATAACAGGTATCCGGATCAGTTCCGAGTTTATGCTGACAGTCAAACATCTGGCTACACAAGACTAATGTCCAGCTAATGACCAGCTTGCAATATGTCCATGAAGTGCCAATGAGACACATCTACAGGAAAAAACTTCAAATAAACACAATATAAACTGAATTTAATAAGCGTCAAATCCTCATTAAAGCATGCCACATTGAATAAATCTTATCACACCATACAGAGGATGAAAGTGAAATTAAAAGATTAAAGATTCATAGAGACAGCTTCCAGCAGCCCAGCATTATATAAATCAAAATAAAGGGATAGTTCACCACAAAATGAATATTCTGTCATTATCTATTCACCCTCATGTCATTCCAGTCCCGTATGACTTTACTTCTTTTGTGGGACAAAAAAAAATAATGTTTTTAATATCCTGGCCACTCATTATATTAAAGCATAATGAAAGTAAATGAGGACTTGGGCTGTTGCACTCAAAAATTATGGTTATTATGACTTGTGGACTATATTCGAACATTTCTGAAGTCATACAATAGCTTTGCCAGAAGAAACAGGCCAGAGAAATCTAATTATTCACTAAAAATGCTCTCTATTGGCATATTCATGAGAACCGTAACGGTGTCCGATTTGTGAATTAATCATTCTTTTGAGTTGGATTTTTTTAATACAATAAGTCATTTAATCCAGTTCACAAGAAACTTTATTCATTTGAATGATTTGTTCATGAATTGGACTTCAATTGGTTTTCAAGTTTAACTTACAGATTCAATGATCCTTCACTTAAAAGGTCACTGGAGGGGAATATTATCAGTGAATTACAATATTATACAACCTTTTAAAATATTATATACAATTACAATACTATACAATACTATTACAATATTATATACACAATACTATACTATTACAATACTATACTGTCCCGATCTAGATGTGCTTTTCATCAACTGTAAGCCGTAAGTGTCTTCATTCTTCTGCAAGCAAGTGTGAATGCAGCGCTGCAACCGCTGGCTAATCAGATCACAGACACAGAACAACAACAGCCAGACTATGTTATAATCATTCTAGGTGACTTTAATAAAGAAAATCTCTCCCGTGAACTGCCAAAATACAGACAGCACGTTACATGTCCTGAAGCTGCTGCCAACGATCTGGACGAGCTCATTGACACTATAACATCGTACATAACTTTCTGTGAGGATATGTGCATCCCTACCAGGACACATTTAACTAAAAATAATGACAAACCGTGGTTCACTGCAAAACTCAGACAGCTCCGTCAGGCCAAAGAAGATGCTCACAGGAATGGGGACAGAGTCCTGTAAAAACAGGCTGAAAAAGGAGTTCAGAGTGGCTAAAAGAAACTACTCCGAAAAGCTGAGAATCCAGTTTTCAGCCAGTGACCCTGGTTTAGTGTGGATAGGACTGAAAGACATCACCAACTACAAGACACCATCCCCCAGAACCTTGTTGAATTAACAACTGGCTGACAATTTGAAAGAGTTCTCTTGCAGGTTTGAAAAACCCTGCTTCACACTCCACACCCATTATGACCCTCTCTCCGTGGACACCGCCCCTCCCCCCCCGCACTCCAGATCAGTGAAGATGATGTGCGTCAGGTCTTTCGGAAACATAAAACAAGAAAAGCACCAGGACCAGGCGGTGTTACACTAGCCTGTCTGAAATCCTGTGCTGACCAGCTGGCCCTTCTTCACACAAATTTTTAACAGATCACTGGAGCTGTGCAAAGTCCCTTCCTGCTTCAAACGCTCCACCAACATTCCCATCCCAAAGAAACACACAATTACAGGACTAAATGATTACAGATCTGTTGTTTTAACGTCTGTGGTCATGAAGTCATTTGAAAGACTGGTGCTGGCCCACCTGAATGACATCACTAAAGTTTTCTTAACGAGCAAACAGGTCTGTGGATGATGCATTCGACATGGGACTGCATTATATCCTACAACATCTAGACCAGAGATCCTCAAATCTGGCCCACGAGATCCACTTTCCTGCTGAGTTTAGCTCTAACCCTAATCAAACACACCTGAGCATGCTAATCAATGTCTTCAGGATCATTGGAAAATCACAGGTAGGTGAGTTTGATCAGGGTTGGAGCTAAACTCTGCAGCGCATTGGCCCTCCAGGGCAAGATTTGAGGAACCCTGATCTAGACAAACCAGGGACTTACGTGAGGATCCGGTTTGTGGACTTCAGCTCGGCCTTCAACACTATCATCCCAAACCTCCTCCAGTCCAAATAAACCCAGCTCTCTGTGCCCAGCTAGTAAGGCTGGGAAAATTCTCATCCAGCACCCGAACGATCAGCACTGGCGCCCCCCAGGGATGTGCTCTCTCCCCACTGTTCTTCACCCTCAAATGACTGCACTACAAAGGACCCCACTGTCAAGCTCCTGAAGTTTGCAGATGACACCACACTTATTGGCCTCATACAGGATGGTGAAGGGTCTGCTTACAGACAGGAGGTTAAAGAGCTGGCTGTCTGGTGCCGTCAACAGATAGAACGGACTGTTGAGTGAATCACTGGTACAACCCTCCCCACTCTCCAAGAGTAAAGGTTAAAAGGGTAAAAGGGCTGGCAAAATCATTCTGGACCCCCTAAACCCAGGCCACTTCCTCTTTGAAACTGGCTACAGAGCACTGAGTACCAGAACGACCAGGCATAAAAACAGTTTCTTCACTCAGGCAATCCATCTCATGAAGAGTTAACTTTACAATAAAAATGTAATAGACAACACTATTTATACATTTATTTATTTAACACACTATAGTTCTTATTTCCATTTCCTTGCATTTGTACATAACATAACACATGTACACACAAATACCATCTATTGTTTATTTTGTATATTGTGTTTTTCTTCAAAAAACTGTTGTATATTGCTATTTCCTATTACTTATTATATTTTTATTATCTGTCATGTCACTGTAATTCTATTTGTGCTGTGGAAGCTTCGGTCACCATAACAAATTCATCTTATGTGTAAACATACCTGGCAATAAAGCTCTTTCTGATTCTGATTACAACTTTTTTTTTTGGGCCACATATCCCTTTAAATTATGGTATGTTCATCACACAATGGTATTGTCTCTATTTATGATACTTTCATGTTTTTTTGCATTTTTTTTTAAGTTAAAAAGATTTAGTCTCCACTCACTGCCATTCCAAAAATGATAGACTAATAGACTATTAAACATTTTATCATTTTGTTCTACAGAAGAAAGAAACAGAAGAATTTCAGCATCGGCCGACGTGACCGTTTGTGGTTTTCTCGCATCCGTCTGCAGTGTATTCATCTGTTGCGTCAATTTGTTCATGCCACGACAGTCTCGAGAAGGTCACTTATCTAATGACGTCCGTGTGATATCTTTTGAATATTAATCAGTTTCTGTCCATCCAAGGGGATGAGTTCATTTTCTCTCTTTGTCGCTCCTTCATGTTCTCCCTCACCCTCTCAGCTGTGGAATATGAGATCAGCCTCTACACTGTACACAGCCATCGGTGGCCAGATGTTCAATTAGGCTGTATTTCTGTTCGGAGCTTTGATGCTCCCCGCACTGCTCTCCGGCCTCAGTGCTTTGTTCTCAAATCAGCCTAAGGCTAATTTCACCACCCGCAGTGAAGACGACACACAACCTGGCACTACACACCACACCGCTATTTATGCTAGCTTGTTTATATATATATATATATATATATATATATATATATAT
>NW_015505502.1:256944-257538 GCF_001515645.1 Sinocyclocheilus grahami
ACGTGCTTGGAAGGAAGGTGACTTGCTAAATAACAAATATGGAAAAGCAAGTCCTTGGGTCGCACTCGCTTTGCCTTTGTTGGTTTGTCGTTCATCTATTGTGTGCCCTAGGCCTGGCTATAGGTGAAGCAGGAAGGAAATAAACAACTATAGGGGAAGTGGGATTGTTTTCATGAGGTCCTTTATTCAAAGCACCACTCTTGTGCCTTTGTGTTTGGATGGAGCCTTCATTCTGTTGATTCTCTTCCTCTCGGTGGTTGTCTATCCACGAATATGGAAAAAGCCCAACGTGCGACATACGGCCTGGTGCTTGCTGATGTTTCCAGCTTTGATTTGGTTCTGATTTCCAGTGGCTTTTGTCCACCTGTCGCCTGAAGTCTCTTCATCTGAAAGAGTTCTCCACCACCTGCACACAGCTCTGCCCACAGTGACTAGGGGGTTAAGCTCTCTCTTTCTGTCCCAACTCTCAACGCAGTCTTTATTAGTTAGGGAGCACAGTGTAGTGTGTATGTTTGTGTACGGCTGTGCACAAGAGGCACAACTCAGCTTTCAAAAAGCGATATCACTTTTGAATAACAATGTATTTTTTGTGTG
>NW_015505502.1:257739-258728 GCF_001515645.1 Sinocyclocheilus grahami
ATATATTTTGTGTGTGTATATATATATATATATATATATATATATATATATATATATATATATATATGATTATTTATTATCATTAATGTGCTATCATAATAGGATTGGTGAGATGGAAAAGGATTTATTTTAGGGCTTATTTTAAAAAACTATTGTTGCTTGTTAGGAAAATCTGACAAGCAATGACTCGGCCTGGAGGACAGACGCAAGTAATCACACGCGCTCAGTCGATCTCTCTCTCATTTACTGTCTGTTTAGGCTCGTTAAGTGCAAATCTACGGAGCCTCTGTACAAATCAGCATGGTACACATTATGTTATCATTACTAACTTGTTTAATATTCAGTCCACATGCATGAAGTATAAAACGAGAAGGGAATGACCTTACGAAAAAATAAAACACACAAAAATTGCGGTTGCTGTGGTTCTTGCATTCCTCTGTGGTTTGCTCGTCAATAGCGCGGTATTGCGATATTGCGGTTATCGCGACAGCCCTACTTGACAGCCTTACTTACTGCAGTTCCACAACTATTGACTTTGTTCTCTCTCATCGGACTTGTGTGTGTGTGTAGGTGATGTAAAAGAGGAAAGCAGGCATTTGGACCAAAGCACTGTGAGGCAAGCGAGGAGACTCAAAATGTTTCTAAACTTAAAACGCATTTTTGCCCCGTTTGTGTTGTTTTACTACTTACACAATTATTTAAAGAATAAAGCATTGTTATTTACAATGCACAGCATGTATTTTAATAATATTTTTAGGGGGGGACGACCCTCAGATAGGGGGTCCTGTCCCCCCCTACCCCCCCGTGATATCCGCCTATGCCAATAAAGCCACAGCAGAACTGTTGTGCGTTTCAAAAGAAATTCAGCGTTGATTCGTTTCTGAATGAATCCGCGTTTTGAACGAATCAAGTGAACAAATGATTCAATGAACCTTTCATAAAGAGAGCTGTTTACTTCATTCCTGAATGAATCAGCAGTTCGAATGAAT
>NW_015505502.1:260809-262328 GCF_001515645.1 Sinocyclocheilus grahami
ATATATTTTGTGTGTGTATATATATATATATATATATATATATATATATATATATATATATATATATGATTATTTATTATCATTAATGTGCTATCATAATAGGATTGGTGAGATGGAAAAGGATTTATTTTAGGGCTTATTTTAAAAAACTATTGTTGCTTGTTAGGAAAATCTGACAAGCAATGACTCGGCCTGGAGGACAGACGCAAGTAATCACACGCGCTCAGTCGATCTCTCTCTCATTTACTGTCTGTTTAGGCTCGTTAAGTGCAAATCTACGGAGCCTCTGTACAAATCAGCATGGTACACATTATGTTATCATTACTAACTTGTTTAATATTCAGTCCACATGCATGAAGTATAAAACGAGAAGGGAATGACCTTACGAAAAAATAAAACACACAAAAATTGCGGTTGCTGTGGTTCTTGCATTCCTCTGTGGTTTGCTCGTCAATAGCGCGGTATTGCGATATTGCGGTTATCGCGACAGCCCTACTTGACAGCCTTACTTACTGCAGTTCCACAACTATTGACTTTGTTCTCTCTCATCGGACTTGTGTGTGTGTGTAGGTGATGTAAAAGAGGAAAGCAGGCATTTGGACCAAAGCACTGTGAGGCAAGCGAGGAGACTCAAAATGTTTCTAAACTTAAAACGCATTTTTGCCCCGTTTGTGTTGTTTTACTACTTACACAATTATTTAAAGAATAAAGCATTGTTATTTACAATGCACAGCATGTATTTTAATAATATTTTTAGGGGGGGACGACCCTCAGATAGGGGGTCCTGTCCCCCCCTACCCCCCCGTGATATCCGCCTATGCCAATAAAGCCACAGCAGAACTGTTGTGCGTTTCAAAAGAAATTCAGCGTTGATTCGTTTCTGAATGAATCCGCGTTTTGAACGAATCAAGTGAACAAATGATTCAATGAACCTTTCATAAAGAGAGCTGTTTACTTCATTCCTGAATGAATCAGCAGTTCGAATGAATGAATGACTCAATGACTTTCTCATAAAGACATTTACCTCCACCTACTGGCAGTTTTAGTTTATTATTTAGAGTATCATAAAGTGATAGTTCACCCAAAAAGCAAAATTCTGTCATCATTTACTCACCCCCATGTTGTTTATGGAACATACAAGAAAATAATGAAGAATGTTGGTAACCAAAAGAAAAACAAGAACAAAAACAAGCTGAGTTTGGTTACCAATGACTGTCATTGTATGAACAAAAAATACTGAGATGTTTCTCAAATTATCTTTGTTTATGTTCCATAGTTTATGTTAGGCCATTATAGCCTAAATGTTTGTGTAATATGTGTTCAATCAAAAAACATAATATTTCTTTCTAAAGCTACTTGTTGTAATGTCTGCTTGATACTTTACTCATTTAACACAATAATGGCTTTAAATTATCTTTTGGGGATATTTTCACAGCCAAATTTAATTTGCAATTAATTTGATTAATTAATCGCCACATCATGTAATTAATTAGATTAAAAATGTTTAATCTAAAAAAAA
>NW_015505502.1:262608-279447 GCF_001515645.1 Sinocyclocheilus grahami
ATATATATATATATATATATATACAACAAATTTTCTGTTCAGTCTTAAAGCAATCAGCCTCAAACCTGTTGTTATATCGTCAGCTCATACCATTTTCCTTCCACACTTCTCACATATACTTAAATTGTAAGCCTATTTTTTTTGGTACCACCATTTCTACACAAGCTGTCTCAAAAATAGGTGTGAATTAAACTTGAAGTGTTACACTGTTGTTATTTAGCTTGAAAATGGCACAGATAAATATATTTTCCAGATTGTGCTTTTATATTATATATATAAAAAAGAGCAAATACGCAACCTAACTTAAAGAATTTAAGAATACAGTATAAATAACAACTAAAAATATATAAAATTAAATAATATTAACTTGAAGATATAAGTATAAAAAGGCATTAAATCTTAAATGTGCAAATGTATTATAATATAATTTAGCATATCTAAAGCTATTTTCTTAAATGATCAGACATTTGCTGTTAATGTAGTTCTAACTACAATACTCCACTTCACTTATGCCTTGCAGAGACACAGAAAGAGTTATTTGGGGAACAATAATATAAAAAGCTATGCCTTTTTGGGTTTTTAAACCATTAAATGTAAAATGAATTAAAATTCCAACTAATTAACATTAAAACACTGCAAATTTATTTTAAAAGAAGAGAAACTGATGTAGTAAAAGTGTGCATTTCCTGTCATGTATTTTGGGTAATGTTCTGTCTGAGCTAACGGCCAGTCACTATGGCAGTACCGCCAGGGTTCTGCCCACTGACTAGACGACCTTCCCAAAGCACCTACACAAACACTAATTAAGACACACATAATACAGAACCTACCGTTGACGCACTCAAACACATCGCAGCACCTCCCAGGTGTTCCATCACCATGGGACACGACCTGTGGGGAAGTCCCCGCTGAGCACTGTGGGAAGGTGCAGAGGCCAGGCAAACACTCACATCTGAGTAAAAGAGAGAGAGAAACAGGGACACAGAGAGAGAGAGAGAAAGAGAGAGAGAGAGAGAGAGAGAGAGAGAGAGTAAGAGTGATCCTGGTGGGGGGTCTGTCATACCTAATTTATAACAACAAAAAACTCTCTTCTGTCACTCTGAAGTTATTAACTTTCAGTGCTGAAATAATACAATATTAATACTCTGAGACAGTGTTTCCCAACCTTTTTTTTAGACGTGGCACCCTTTGGTAATTTGGACCCACTTTATATTAAGTGGTCTTAACAACTATGTACTTACATTTAAATTAATAAATTGGTACAATGCACTTATTGTGTACATACATGTTTTTACATTGTACTTATATTTAAAAAATACCTGCATGTAATTACATCTGTAATTAATTTCTGTAATTACATTTATAATTACACTGTTGACCCATCCCTTACACCTTAACCCACCCTTAAACCTACCCATAACAACAAACCTGTCCCTAACCTTACCCGTATCCCACCTCAATAGCAGCAAAAGTGTTTTGCAATACAATATGAACACAATAAGTACATTGTACTTAATTGTTGATGTAAGTACATAGTAGTTAAGGCCACTTAATATAAAGTGGGGCCGGAAATTGTAACAAATTTGTGGCACTCTACAAAATTAATTTAGTCACAATAGTTGAATTTCTAACTTCGAAATGATACTTTGAAAAGAATAGATATTCGGTACAGCAGGGAAGAACTGCAGAATATATTGTCATACAGATATTCTTTAATATTATTAATTTTTTTTGTCCATCAATGGTGGCAATCAGCAGGCTAATTTCTAATAAAGAGACCAATTTACAGTATATGACAGATTTTAATGTAGGCTTTTATTCATATGTAAACATTGTTTAATTACCATTATAACAAGCTATCTCACAAAGTTATGCTCACTCAGTGTATTTTTGATTTTACAGTTGGGTAATTTTGTTGCAGTAGCACGAGATAGCTTGATTTCAAACTTTGAATTGAATAAAAATGACAAGTAAGTAATAAAATAACAACAAATAAAGAAATTACTAATGATAGCACAAATAAAAAATAACGACAGGCCTTCGAATTAAATAAATTGCTTTTTAGTTTTTCAGGTAGGTCTAACAGTAGGGTTATTAAGAGATTTTTTTTTTTTTTTTTGACCAATTATCCAAATAATGTTTAGTCCTAGAAAGCTATTATTATCAGAACATGTGAGCATAACATAGCGGTTAGCAGATCAATGAATGAGAGGGCAGCGTTACCAGAGTTGCCCATATACCACACACCATGTTACAGCACAGTAGGGCTATTGCAAACAGAAACAATACTGTACTACATAGATGTTTCCTGTGGGCTAAAATTTTTGAGTGGACTTTGCTGTTCCGATGAGCATGAATGGTATATGAGTGGAGCGCTCACGGACTGAGCGGAGCGCACACGCATAGAGCGGGATAATAAGCAGAGCATCACACCACGTGAAAGTGAAACCTGAGCAGTGAACTAATTTTCGGCAGCCGGAATTTCGGTGCATCTCTAATTATTGGCGACATCAGAAATTAATATTATATAATAGATGCTTTTTTGAATATTTTAGCAATTTAAAAATCTTAAATTATTTTTTTACACGGCACCCCGGTTGGGAAACACTGCTCTGAGACACACTGGGACTTGAGAACCAGTGCTAAACTAGTGAAAAATAATTTTTTTGGACAATCGTTTTGCTCTAACCTGGATTATTATCATGAGACAGGTGTGACGTCTAACCTAGACAATGAGTGTCAGACAGGTGTAACATCTAACCTAAACTGTGAGCATCTTACAGTTTAAATGTATAACCTGGACTGTGTGTGTGAGACAGGTCTGACTGTGTAACCTGGAGTGTGAGCATGAGACAGGTGCACGTCTAAGCTATACTGTAACAAGTCTGATGTCTATCCTGGATTATGAACTAGAAATGTGTGACATCTCACCTGGATTGCTGGATACTAAGTGTGTAAAAGATGAAAACTAACGTGGATTGTGAGAGTGAGACAGGTGTAATATCTAATCAGGATTGCAGGTATGAAACCGGTGTAACTGTCTAATTGGAATTGTTAGAGTGAGACAGGTGTTAACGTCTAGTCTAGACTATGAGTGTGAAGCAGATAAAAACAGCCTAACTTGGATTGTGAGAGTAATACAAGTACAATGTCTAACCTGGATTATGAGTGTGAAACAGATGAAATGGTCAAACTTGGATTGTGAGAGTGAGACAGGTGTAACGTCTAATCAGGATTATGAGCATAAAACAGGTGTAACAGTCTAATTGGAATTGTGAGAGTAAGACAAGTGTAACATCTAAACTGGACTATGAGTGTGATCAGATGAAACAGTCTAACTTGGATTATGAGAGTGAGACAGATGTAACATCTAATTAGGATTGTGAGCATGAGACCGATGTAACGGTCTAACTTGGATTGTGAGCACGAGTCAGGTGTACCTGTCTAACTGGGATTGTAAGAGTAAGACAGGTGTAACGTGTAACCTGCATTGTAAGTGTGAAACAGATGAAACAGTCTGTAATCAGGATTGTGAGCATGAGACCAGTGTAATGGTGTAACTGGGATTGTGGGAGTGAGACAGGTGTAACGTCTTAACTTGAATTGTCAATATATGAGACTAACCTACATTGTACGCATTAGACAGATGTAACAGTCAAACCTTGAGTGTGTGTGAGACAGTTATAACATCTAACCTGGTAGGAAGGGTGCAGCAGCCATCTGCTGTCAGTCTGACCTGAGTCTCATAGCTGTCCGCCGGACACTGGACGGGCTTCACTGGTGGACACTCTACTGTGCTGCAGTCTACACTGAACACTGAACACAAGACATAAAACATTTATCACTTCTCAATAAAGCCTGTAATTAACACACCTCATCAAACTCTCATCCAAGCAAATGATTTACCTGTTATATCACACCATAAACGTCAACACACTGTTTACAGTGCTTAGGTCATTATATAATGTAGGTTAAGTTTTAATGTTAAATATAAAAAAGAACAAAAACAAAAATGAAATGGCATTTGCAACAGGTTACAACATCAAACAACAGATCAATCAATAGACAGTTTCAAAGGTAAGTTATGATTACATTTCTATGACATATGAATAATGTGAGCTGATTAATTCTTCCCAATAAGAACTTTTATCAAGTAAATTTCCCATTTCATGTAAACTTTTTTTTTTTTTCAGAAAAGTGTCATTTACAAAAACAACCCCAATACATATGTGTCCTATCTATCAAACTGTCCCAGGAAGCAGAACCACTCATGTGTCTTCAACAGCCCATGGCTTTGGCGTGTCTCAAAGGCTTTGGCAAACTCCCAAATCACAAAATCGCTCTCTTTGGTGTATTGGGAAATAATTACTGTTGCTTTTTTATGTTGTGTTGAAGCCAAGAGCCTATCTCTGCTCAAGGCTGCCACATTGCAGCAAAATACAGCATGACAGAAGAAGATATATTAAAATTAAGGTACTATGACAGCATCATGAGATAACCTGCAAAGAATTCAAATCTATCACTATCTGGTTTCTGGCGTGGATTCCCAAGACTCCACAACAATCCATCTATTGCTCTAGCAGGAAAATAATCTGATATTCCAATAAAAGTTGGCAGTGCATGCTTTTTATATTTGAGAAAAATCAACATAGAGGAATATTTTACCCAAAAATGAAAACTCTGTCATCATACACTCACCCTCATGTCATTCCAAACATGCATGTTGTTTGTTTTTCATGGAACACAAAAATTGAAGCTCTTTGAAGAACATTTACACAGTCATTTCCATAATAGGGATGTCGAAAATGGACATGAAGGGTAGAATTTGCATGCTTTGGCAAAATATTCCTTTATACCATGCTAGTGTAGGCTGGTTTAAACTGGTTTGGTTGCTGTTTTCCAACAAAACTAGACTAGTGGAGCTAGTTAACTTGGTGTCATGTGAAGATGGAATCAAGGAAGTCACAACAGTTAACTTAATATTGGACTTTATTACCTGGTTTGCATTCGTAGAGATCACAACACTCGTCAGGTTTGCCTGAGCTCTTGGATACAAGGATGTTGAGGTGCCCGGGCTGGCAAACTTTCCTCAGACACCCGGCTGGGCTACACACGCAGCGGCTGGGTAGGGGGCAACATTCACCTGGTGGAGCATAGCCCTCGATCAATATAGAGTCCTCAGGGCAGCGTGGAGAAAACTGCACCTCACATCTCGCCTTGGAGCAGTCCGGCCTTTCCTCTACAGAGAAAAATAACAAATTTTTGTCATTTCTGATGTTCAGCTATGCTTAATAGTTATTCTTTTTTTTGTGAGTAAAAACTGGCAAGTAAATAAAGTTACTCACCAGTAACATTATTAAGAACTGCAATATGGTTTAAATAGAATTGTAAGAGCGGTAGTCAGACTGTTGCTGATGTAAGTGACATACACGATTCAAATCACAAACCAAAACAATCTATTAAAGCAAACATCTGTCAGGACTCACACCACACATTTTTATCTCAAAACTCCATGTGGTTGACGAAAATGAGGTATTTGTCTTCATGTCTTCATGTTGTGACAGGTACCGTTTCACCAAGAGACAGACTAGTTTGTCATGTACTGTATATGAGCTGTGACACATTGACATGCTGTTTGTCACATATGCATAGAAAAAATTTATAACCACATTGTCATGAGAACAAAAATAATGCAATTAATTAACAAGAGTTTCATCTGTATGGTCAATACAGTCTGTATTGTGCTCAACAAGGCTGCATTTATTTGATCAAAAATACAGTAAAAACAGTAATATTGTGAAATATTATTGCAATTTAAAAGAACGCTTTTCTACTTTAATATATTTAAAATGGTAATTTCTTCCTGTGATGCAAAGCTGAATTTTTAGCAGTCGTTACTCCAGTGTCACATGATCCTTCAGAAATCATTCTAATATGCTTATTTCTTATTATCTGTTGGAAACAGTTGTGCTGCTGAATATTTTTGTGGAAAATGTGATACATTTGGTAAAAAAGCAAATATACCCTGTGTGTTTATATTTTCTCAATTTCGTCCTAAAAAGACGTTATAAAAGTAGAGCTGACTGACATTTCACTGCCTTTAGCAGACAGACGATGAGCAGCTGCGTCACTCCCTTATTTTGAACCGAATATTGACCATGCAGGTCAAAGTCCGGTGTTTTATGAACACACTCAATCTGACCTTCCGTCATTCAAGGCATGATTGCTTTTATTCGTTCTTTACAAGAGAAGAACAAGCTAACAAAGAAGGAATAACATTGAGATAAATTGAAAAGGTGCATGTGAGAGACATAAAAAGAACCACAGAAAAGAAAACTCATGCTGATATGAATGTGAATGAATGGCAAATGTCAGCAGGAGAGAAACGGCTGGCATGCTGTAATGCTCCTGTTGCTTGTCTGCTGTCTGATAACACTGGGCGGAGGGGTGTGTAACAACTCTAGATGCGGCGCTACATGTTAAAACACAGACGGCAATATTAATACAGCCAGGATGTCTGGTTTATGTAAACAAAGTAGACTGATCTGGGCCATATTATGGATTCTCCATCATTAAATGCAGTCTTAAAGGAATGGTTCAACCAAATTTAAATCTGGTAATCATCTACTTACTTTTGTTTTATGTTTCTGTGAACAATAGACTATACTTCATAATACTTTTTGAAGCTTGACAGCCACTCTTGTCACCATTCTGCTAAATAACTCAATTTGTCTTCCATTGAAAAAAATGCTTGTTCAAGGGTGAGCAGATTAAATAAGTTATCAATTGTTTCTTCAAAATCCTTTTTTTTGGGGTTGGAATGACACTTTCAAGCTTCGAAACACCAAAAGTATTACATTACACATTAGTTTTATGCGAAAGTATTACATTACACATTAGATTAAATGCTGTAAATGAGTCAGAACTGAATCAAGTTTGGTTTTATGAACCAAATCATTGAAAAGATTGGCCTCTAAGGACAATACTATTTTACCTATTAATGTGCAAAGGATTTATGGTTTCAAAAGACTTGGAGAATGTTACATGAGTACCATAAACCACTTTCATGGCACTTTTTATGTGTTGTATGTCTATTTTGAAACTTATAAGTTCCCCATTATATATATACAGTGGGTACGGAAAGTATTCAGACCCCCTTCAAATACACAAAATAATGATCTTTAAAATAGCATCATATGACCCCTTTAAAATAACTTTAATATTTTTAGATGACAACATAAAAATGTCAGGGTGATACAACTGTCATGATATTATGATGAGGAAAAATGTTATATTAAATATATATTAAATAAATGAAATACATATTTTGGCATATTTTTATACGCATGAACGTGAATGGAAAAGAGTGATTCTTCACAGTCTTCAAAATTTCCCAGTTTGCGTTCCATGGAAGAAAGAAGTCATACATATTTGGAGCAGCATAAGTGTGAGTAAATAATGACAATTTTCATTTTCAGGTGAACTATCCCTTTAAAAGACGCAAGTATATAATGATCAAACAATTGCTCTGAAATGATGAATAGCAAGAAAAAAAAAGCACCGCAGGGCAAAATCACTGACTTCGTTGACTGAGGTTACATACTACGCAAGTATTACTCTGACACTGATTAATTAACTGCTAAACTTATTAAAGGAGATGTACTCAAGCCATTAAACACACTGTTCAATGCTTTGTTTGATCTTGTAGCAAAATTATATCTGATGTATGAAATGTATGTCTTACAAAGAGGCCATGGCCTATCATTGCCTTTTGATGTATTATGATGTGTTGGGAGAGGAGAGTCCTCCATAGAGGTACTCCTCTTTTGAGAGAGAGGGTGTAATTACCTCAAATGATCAACAGAGAGAGAACATAATGCTTGTGAATTCACAATAAAAGCAGAGAAGATAGATACCTCTTTAAAAAGCTCCTCATATTTAAGCACTGTGTTTATGTGGCATTATACAAGCGCCCAGGCTTTTTGTTCTCACCAAGGATTTAAGGACAATTATGACGGCATTATTTTTTGTTGGCTGGCAAATGCAACTTGAATGTGAAATGACTTGATACACGAAGATGTGATGGGTGAAAATGAGACGAGAGTGAATAAGTGACATGGTGAAATGTCACATGAGACATGTAGCAGTCACCAAATGAGACAGAATATCACAACACCTTGCAGTGATGGATGTGACATTTAATTTAACTAATGTAATGTATGTATTATATACTTTTAAGGAAAGCGACTTGCAGTACATACAACATATTTTTATTAGTACATTAGGTGTGCTGATTGGGAATCGAACCCATGACCTTCCTGTGTTCCTAGAGCAATGCCCTACCAGTTGAGCTACATGAAACGTATGATGTTACATACTTGTTCTTGTTATTACAGTTCACACAGAATAATGTGTATTTGTTTCATCTACGGCCCTTAACAATTTAGTATTTTCATAGTGGATATGACTTCATAGTGAATAAAACTGCAGGAGTTCATTTAAAGTTCATATGTTAACATGGGTCTCCAAGTTGCCGTTAAAACATTTTCCAACAAACCACCGCAAATGAAAGCTCCTCCATCCCCATTCATCATCTGTACTTCCTCTCTCCTCTCAAAATATTCAACAATCCCCAACACATCAACAAATCTATCCTTCGGTTATAGTATATGTGTTCTCTCTCTCAAGAGTGCACTGCTGTAGATAAACAGCCTTTAATTTGGTTTTACACTTGGAGCACAACCCAGCGTTGATCCACAAAAGCTCTGCGGTGTACTATACGCATAGATCTTACTTGGGAATATTTTTACCCCTAAAGAATTGTGGGAAATGCCTCAATTGACTTCCCCCTAACTGTTGTGTGCTGAAAACATCTAAGAACTTAATGTAACCACAAAACACTGCATTCAGCACTCACTGATATCGACTACGATATCTAAAACTGACTAGTTGGTGGGGTGCCTTACTAGTTACTAGTTAAGGAAGCTCTGTATAACTGGGCTGGTAAGAATCTTTACGTTTCTTAGAAAATCAAACGTCTGTGTAAATATGTAGGTGCTATAAAAGGGATGAATTTAACTTATTTGTATGATACCCTGATATTACTAAAAACTAATAAATGCATTATTTAAAAAAAATACATATATTATATGATATGGAATAACCATATCATAATAAATAAATCTTCCATTAAAAGCAGAAAAAAATGTCAATAAATAAATAGCATGAATTAAATTTTTTTAAATATATTTTTTTAAACTTTTTTTATTTATTGGCACTTTTAATTAAACATTTATTTATTAATACGGCACTCACAATCCTCCATAATTAATAATATTATTATTAATAAAAAAATAAATCAACTGTATTAAATTCTACAAATTGTTATAACATTATAATGTACAGTATGAAAATGGTGTCCAATATAAATATCCACATGTAAAGTGAAAATAATTTAAAATGAATATTAATTTTGAGGCTTCCTAAATATTACATTTAACAGTGGCCAATACATATGCAAAAAAGTACCAACTAATATGGATTAAAAAAATCTAATATTGGCCAATTAACAATAAGGTACCAATATATATTCTAACAAAAACAAAACTGCTGCTTATCATACCAAGATTAAGAAAATATATTAGAAATAATTTATGATGTCAACCATCATAATGACCCATCTGTTTGCAGAACTGTACTGTTTGCTTTCTTATTAACTGCACCCTGATGAAAGAAAAGGTGAGAAAAACACTTCCTCACAATGACCCCCTCCTTTGCTAAGACGAGAGCTACAGTTTCTTTTTCATGTTTGTTTTTCACAGCCTTCACTGTGATTTCTCTTTTGACAATGACAGCTGTTCACCACTGATCGCATGGACGTGGTTGCCAGGCATCTGCTGCTGAGATGGAAACAGATTGTTACATATAAATTCAATCTGGGAGCAGCCTCGAACCCTGGGCTTATCATACTTCCACCTCCTGAGATGCGACAAAACACGCATCTCCAGCCTCTCACCATAATGAAGTACAGAAACACCTTGTATGGTGCGAGTGCGCAAAAGAACAGTAATGTCCTATAGCAGCTGGAAATCTATACGATTCACATCTATGACCGAAACATAGGGAAATGAAGTTTAGACATCGATTATTGTGCGATGATGAGCTTGTTCATACGGAGTGCATAATTTCGATCGATGAAAAGACCCACTGTGCATAATTATTGCCTATAGAAAAGCTGTTCTTCAAAGCATATCATCAAATCAGTTGTCATTGATGGAGACAGGGCTCTAGCTGAGAGCAGCAGGTTGGCTTGGCACTGTAAAGTCATTACTTGATATTTCACAGAGCCGGTGTAGGCAGCAAAGTCCTACGTGGCAAGGGAGACAAGGGAGAAAGTGGCAGAGAAAAAGCAAAAAGCATTTTCCAAAGCATGGAAAATATGGAAAACCCAACAAACTGCAAATAAACAAGCAGAGATCTACCAAGTAATCATACCCAGAAAGGCTCATGGGTGTCGAAGGATTTCAATAGGTGCCAAATACATATATGAGCAATGATCTAAAACTTTAAAGGGGTCATATGATGTTGCTAAAAAGAGGTTTAAGGTTCAAAAACACATTATTTTCCAAATACTGTACATTATTGTTTCTCCTCTATGCCCCGCCTTTCTGAAACGCGTCATTTTTTACAAAGCTCATCATTCTGAAAAGCGAGGTGTGCTGTGATTGGCCAGCTATCCAGAGCGTTGTGATTGGCCGAATACCTCAAGTGTGTGACGGAAATGTTACGCCCCTTACCATACTGTGATGCCGTGTCCGGCCGGAGCGACGAGACAAAAACATTAAAACTGATTATAAACTAGGGATTTGTTGCATCCAGTGGGGACATAATTACGGATTATAATGACATATACTGTCTTTTTATGCGTTGCGTAAACATAAAACCTAAACATAAACATAAAACCATGTCTGCATTTGTGATCGGAGAAATGACAAACTTTTTCTGTATTTTTTACAAAATTATTCTGGCAACCACAGCTGCCAAAATTATTTTGTAAAAACTACAGAATTTTTTTTACAGTGTACCCAAGCAAGCAAGAACATCACGATACTGTTTGGCAGTCCTCACGCTGTTAAATGTCATGTATTTTCTCTGGTTTGGAGAATAAATCTCAATTTGTGATGGCAGCAATCTTGTTGTCTTGATGTGGACCTCTATTATTCTCCACCTACATCACAAATGAGTCAGCTAAGAAAACCCACGACAACATTACATGACAGGCTTAAGTGAAAAAAACATTTTCTTTTTTCATGTGTCATGATGTCATGACTTTTATCTTTGTCATAAGGAAAAAAAATAAATAATGATCTTCAATAAATGTAACTATCCATTTTGTAAAGTGACATTCATGTGATCTCTCAGGAAATCAATAATTACTTAAATAAGAATGCCAAGAAAACAGTAAAATATGTTCTATCACTGTGTTATGCTTATAATTTCATTTAATATGGATTTATGCAATACCTGGAACCTGAACCAAACCCAGGCTTTTCCTTGTGCATGCATTACATTTTGAAAAGCTCCATCCCTGGATCATAGTGCTAAAAAACATAAAAATAATTTCGTTTTATCATATAAAAATTTATTTAGAACATCAGTCAAACTCTGATTTAGCTTCCCACATGTCAGCGATCCATTTAAATGCAAAACGACAGAGAGAGGATTGATGAAATGTAAATAAGGAAGGTGAAAGGTCAGCCTTCTCAGCCTAAGGCAAACAAGAATGAGGAATGATTTGAGACGATTCGTGTTTTTCTTCACTGATGGAAGCTGTAGGCAGTTAAAGCACATTAACACTGGAGTGAGTTTAGCCACGCTGCAAAACACAGTGCGCTGCCTACATACACAACATTTTAAGGCAGTGGTTCTCAACCTTTTTGACTCCAAGGCCCCCATTTGTTCCAGATAATATTTGAAGGTCCTCCTAAGATATGTACCTCAGGCACTTCTATTGTAAAAGAAATGCATAAAACAAAACATATGATGCAAGTTTTATGTTGTACATCCGGCAGGGATTGTAGGTGGGGGGAGTGAATACCCAGCGCTCTCTTCCACCGTCAATACCACGACTGAGGTGAGACCCTTGAGCAAGGCACCGAACCCCCAACTGCTCCCAGGGAGCATTACTGCATTACTTATTACTAATCAATTTCTAAATTTAAACCTCAACCAGAACTATACACAGATGCTTTTTGAATTCTTTTAAATAAATCATATTAAATTGCATAAATTATTCTTGAACTGGCCAAAGTATTTAAAGTGAGAAGGTTACATTAAAAGCACATTTTAACATTAGATGTTAAACCCACTATTGTTTAATATAGAATGGTTCTATAGTCTACACAGTATTTAATGCAATTACATTAGAAGTAACTAACTAAATTACAGAAAGAGTAATGCCTTACTTTAAATTACAGTAATGAATTACTTAGGAATGCATTACACCCAACACTGTGAGGGAATAGTATATTGGATTTAAATGCAATCTTAAAAATAAAGTTATTTTATTGGCATCTACTTTTCACATCCATAGAAACTTTCCATTGTACAAAAGGTTCATTATAGTAGAAAAATGTATCTTTAAGTTATCAAAATATTCTTCACACTTCACAATCAAAATGTTCTTTTAGGAAAACCATAATGGTATGACATTCATTCTATGACATTCACTGCAAACACCTCCATTTGGAACCTTTATTTTTGAGAGTGTCGCTCTCAAAAACACACTCAAATGCATTTCCCTTCAAATTTTCAAACTGGATCCAGACCAAACCAGCAGAGAGTACACATAAAGATAAATTAATCAAAATGAGCGTACATGGATATGGCCCTCCGATGAATCATTACGGGTGCTGGTTAATTGAGACAGTCCGAGAGAGCTCTTTACAGTCCAACAACTATCCACTCCACAATACCCTGTCCCTGGAGAACACCAGTGACACACTCCGACCAACCCATTACACACATCTGGCTTTGGAGAGCCTGTAATGGTCCACATCTGTAGAGCGTGCATGCCCAACAGCGAGAGTGATTGAAGAGCATGTATGCACCAGCACACACACGTTGTGCCACGGTCCACATTTGCTGTGTAAGTTAGTACATCATCATCATCCAGCATCCATATGGGCACGGCAACACTTTGTCCCTGTGTCTCGTTTCTTTGGCAACCGTTTACAAGTGTGTTTGGTGAGCCCTTACACAGTGAGGTGAGAAACATCTTAACACGTTTTCAATATGACCGCGTAAAAACATCAGGTGGGATGAAAACGGTCTCTGTAATACGGAGAGATGTTTTTTTAGGGCATGTGCAGTGCACATGATGTAAATTTCATCATCAGTATAGTACACACGTACTGCACGTGCACAGACAGATTTTTCTAAGCACGCAAACTCTGTACGATTTCTTTTGCACTAAGTTTGTCCACGAGGTGGACTGACCAGTCCTTTCATACTCAAAGAAGAAACAGAGGAGATGGAACAACAAACCACTGGAGACCACAAAAATAATAGATGCCTGCATTGACGAGCACTTGCAAAAGGGGGTTAGAAGATACCCGCTCTAGTTAAACTCTAGTATATTATAACATATTATTTCACTGTATTATGCTACTGTCTTCACAAAGAAGTGTCTAGAGTCATGAAATGATTATGTCTAGTCATCAACTATATTTTTTGTCCTGTTGTTTTATGTTCAAGGCTTTTTTTATGCAGGCTACACTAGTCACTTTTCATAATGGTCAATATTAAGCTAAACAATCCTGCACTCACAATGAGAATTAGAAGGACGTAAATACATATTTAGGTGGTGTAACAGGTCATTAATCAATATATTAAAATAACCTATGTTATTTAAATTACAAAAAATTGTCTATAGACAATAATGAGCCATAATAATTCACCACATTGCATAGGATGATACGATGACAAATTCAAGTGCACAGCTTCAGTTTAGTTATATCATTTATAATTTGAATTATACAAGAAGAACACCAATAAACTTCGGGTAATAAAAAAAAAGAAGGTTTTATTCATTAGCCTACATCAGATCTGATTTTTTTTCTTCAGGAAACAGGCAGACTAGAATAAATAGCATCACAGAAGCTAACAATAAACGATAGAAATGGCAAAACAAAAATTAAATAATGAATCATGAACAATTATGAGTAACATTAGGATAAAACGTCTAAATATGATGTATTGAGCCGACAGGACGCTTTACTTATCTCCCCACCATCAGACTCTCCATCCCTCATGGCATTTAGTGCTTCTTATACCTCTTCAGCATTCATAAATTGCCTTCTTTTACTCATTTTGTCTTTATTTATGAAACTGATAACCGCTAATTCAGTGAGTGAAAGGTGTTGCCTAGCAATGTACTATGTTTAAAACATAAGCAGCACGGAAATGACAGCGCGGACATACAGGTATTATATAGCGGGGTAAATTTGAGCTGGCGCTTATAGGTATAAATGCCCTGTTTTTTTATCTGGTTTTATCTAAACAGTTTTTAACAACAGGGGATTGTAAATCACACAATTTTAATAAAAGTCAGAGACTTGAACGTTTTAATAAAAATATTTTATGTACGTTTTAAAAACAGCTACGGGTAAAATGTTCCCCGTGGTGGTTCTAGTGTTAAACGAGTATAAAAACACCTTTTATCGCTAATAACCTCTGGAGAGAAAAAGCGCACTGGATAAAGATGAAGCTTTCTAGTACGCATGTTTTTGTGAATGCTATGAAATAGTAGTATAGTGTCCTGCGAAATGTCTTATGCATATGTTAAACGTTTTTAATCAAAGTTGTTTATTCTGGTCTTTAAAAGCAGGCTAATCATTTAACGTTCGGATAACTACAACAAAAAAAATAAAATAAAAATTTGCGAATAAACAGTTTATATAGTAGAGATGCACCGATCGATCGGCCAGGGATCGGAATCGGCCGATTTTCCTCATGATCGGCGACCGGTCAGTCAGTCTCACTTCTTTCCGATTTCGAGCCGATCCGTTTTGTTACCAGCGGCACAGGCAATAACATCAGTCGCGCATTCTCATCTGTCCAACGACCCCTTCTCTCACAGACACACGTCTCATTCGCTCCAGTTAAATAGTGCTTGTATTGCGTGAATGCTATGAAATAGTAGCATAGTGTCCTGCGAAATGTCTTATGCATATGTTAAACGATTTTAATCAAAGTTGTTTATTCTGGTCTTTAAAAGCAGGCTAATCATTTAACGTTCGGATAACTACAACAAAAAAAATAAAATAAAAATTTGCGAATAAACAGTTTATATAGTAGAGATGCATCGATCGATCGGCCAGGGATCGGAATCGGCCGATTTTCCTCATGATCGGCGACCGGTCAGTCAGTCTCACTTCTTTCCGATTTCGAGCCGATCCGTTTTGTTACCAGCGGCACAGGCAATAACATCAGTCGCGCATTCTCATCTGTCCAACGACCCCTTCTCTCACAGACACACGTCTCATTCGCTCCAGTTAAATAGTGCTTGTATTGCGCATTATAGTAATTCCCGCAGGTTTCGTGCTTGTACCAAACGCGTGCGCACCACCACTGATCTATATTAGTGGAGCGCACAATCCGCGCTCAGTCTCAAACAGCTTGTGAGCCACAAATACCAAAATGAGTGGCTAACTGCGCTAAAATTTTCAAATACATACAAAATTATGTCAAAATGCCCGTCTTGGTGAGTATCCAGTTAAACAGTCAGTTTTGGAACGTTACATAGTTGAGAAAGATGTAACAGTATATTGGGTACGTGGATAAACTCTTAAAGGGACCACAGTCCAATATTCCTGCTGCTGTCTGTCATGTTAATCAAAGAACAAAAGACAAAGAAAATAATTTTCTGCTCTTGACTGAATACGTTTTATAACTTTAATGGTAAGCATTAATCTGTATTAAATTTTTACAATGAAGACTACAGAAATTAAAGTAATCAAATGTAAAATAACACTGGATATGATGTTTTATTAACAAGGTTCGGGAGGAGCACGATCAGATAATCAATCAGTCTGGTCCAGGTGGAGCTCGTCAGCTAATCACCTTAACAAGCACATACGTTTATATATACAGCCAACTTACCTCAGTTCCACGAAAGTTTTCCAGCATTCGGTTTTGCTCCTTTAGCCATTATATCACAGACTCAACTTTTTCCGTACGACGACGAAGAAACCTGTACCGGGGATCTTTCGTATCCTCCTAACATTATGGATGTTGATGTCATTTTTTTTGTAACCAAGACGCAAAACTGCGTAGAACACGCAATGACATTACTCACATTTTCTGTATTAATTTTCACTAGCTTTTTTCCTGTATTTTTAAATTACACATTTTACTCGGATAGACAGATAAGATGAAAAAGATTAGATTTTCGTGAAAAGTTAAACAGTGTGCAATTATAGGTGCAAACCAACAAATAAGGTGTATCATAAAGAAACTATTATTATTATTATTATTAAGTATTAAGTACAACTAGCAACCTAATTCGCATGCGTTGGGCATACTGCTAGGCACCTCTCTCCAAGTCTCTACCAGCTGATGTGCTGCCTGGCTGGCTAGCTGTTTCAATACATACTACTAATTGTGTGGTTAAGAGGAAAAGCATGTCTTTTCGTAATTTTATGATGTTGTCAGTCGTCATATTTCTCCTGCTACTTCTAACCTCTCTTCCTTTTCAGTGGTCTCCAGCTACCGTAGCACACTAGCGTGAGGCTGCCTCTGCAAGCTGTGCAGCATTTTCCCCCGAATATCACAAGCCCC
>NW_015505502.1:279800-286497 GCF_001515645.1 Sinocyclocheilus grahami
CGCACCACCACTGATCTGTATTAGTGGAGCGCACAATCCGCGCTCAGTCTCAAACAGCTTGTGAGCCACAAATACCAAAATGAGTGGCTAACTGCGCTAAAACATTCAAATACATACAAAATTATGTCAGAATGCCCGTTTTGGCGAGTATCCAGTTAAACACAGTCAGTTTTGGAACGTTAAATAGTTGAGAAAGAGAACGCATGTTGTGTAACAGTATATTGGTTCCGTGGATAAACTCTTAAAGGGACCACAGTCCAATATTCCTGCTGCTGTCTGTCATGTTAATCAAAGAACAAAAGACAAAGAAAATAATTTTCTGCTCTTGACTGAATACGTTTTATAACTTTAATGGTAAGCATTAATCTGTATTAAATTTTTACAATGAAGACTACAGAAATTAAAGTAATCAAATGTAAAATAACACTGGATATGATGTTTTATTAACAAGGTTCGGGAGGAGCACGATCAGATAATCAATCAGTCTGGCCCAGGTGGAGCTCGTCAGCTAATCACCTTAACAAGCACATACGTTTATATATACAGCCAACTTACCTCAGTTCCACGAAAGTTTTCCAGCATTCGGTTTTGCTCCTTTAGCCATTATATCACAGACTCAACTTTTTCCGTACGACGACGAAGAAACCTGTACCGGGGATCTTTCGTATCCTCCTAACATTATGGATGTTGATGTCATTTTTTTTGTAACCAAGACGCAAAACTGCGTAGAACACGCAATGACATTACTCACATTTTCTGTATTAATTTTCACTAGCTTTTTTCCTGTATTTTTAAATTACACATTTTACTCGGATAGACAGATAAGATGAAAAAGATTAGATTTTCGTGAAAAGTTAAACAGTGTGCAATTATAGGTGCAAACCAACAAATAAGGTGTATCATAAAGAAACTATTATTATTATTATTATTAAGTATTAAGTACAACTAGCAACCTAATTCGCATGCGTTGGGCATACTGCTAGGCACCTCTCTCCAAGTCTCTACCAGCTGATGTGCTGCCTGGCTGGCTAGCTGTTTCAATACATACTACTAATTGTGTGGTTAAGAGGAAAAGCATGTCTTTTCGTAATTTTATGATGTTGTCAGTCGTCATATTTCTCCTGCTACTTCTAACCTCTCTTCCTTTTCAGTGGTCTCCAGCTACCGTAGCACACTAGCGTGAGGCTGCCTCTGCAAGCTGTGCAGCATTTTCCCCCGAATATCACAAGCCCCGTGGCCTACAGCTACAGCATCTGAAACAAGCGCAAAGCTGCTTACGCTTGCAACACATGCCCGCACATCTCAGTCTTTCCTCCTGTTACTTCTAATCCTTTTCCTTTTCAGTGGCCTCCAGCTTTTATAGCACACAATAGCACGAGGCTGCCTCTGCATGCTGTGCAGGCTGCACAGGCTCTCCAGCATTTTGCCCCGAATATCACAAGCCCCGTGGCCTACAGCTACAGCAGCTGAAACAAGCACAAAGCGTAAGCAGCTTTCAACATATGCCCTCACTTCTCAGTCTTTCCTCCTGTTACTTCTAATCCTTTTCCTTTTCAGTGGCCTCCAGCTTTTATAGCACACAATAGCACGAGGCTGCCTCTGCATGCTGTGCAGGCTGCACAGGCTCTCCAGCATTTTGCCCCGAATATCACAAGCCCCGTGGCCTACAGCTACAGCAGCTGAAACAAGCACAAAGCGTAAGCAGCTTTCAACATATGCCCTCACTTCTCAGTCTTTCCTCCTGTTACTTGTAATCATTTTTCCTTTTCAGCGGCCTTCAGCTCCTATAGCACACACTAGCATGAGGCTGCCTCTGCTAGTGGTGCAGGCTGTACAGGCTCTACAGGATGTCACAAACCCCACTCCCTTCCCGTGGCCTACAGCAGCTGAAGGAAGCGTGAGGCTGCCTCCGCTTTCAACTCAGGCCCACACATCTCAGGCTTTTCCTCCCATTTCTAATGACCCCTTTTTTCTTTTTAGTGGCCTCTAGCTCCCATAGCAGACACTAACCCGGAAGCCGATTTAAACGTCAGGCTGCCTCGGCTGACAATTGCAGCCCATGCACCTCTCCCTCATCGCTCCCTACTTCATTCAAAATTACGTTGTCTTCCAGATCAAGTTCCTTCTCCCCTCGAGCTTCAAGATGCAGCAGGCCATCAGCAAGCCTGGGCCGTGCCCCAGACTCTGCTGCTCCTCACACTGCACTGCCTCACTCCTCTTCTCAACTAATCACTGTGGTGCCTTCAGCTACAGCGCTGCACACAAGGTTGCCTGCTGGCAGAGCTTCCCAAACTCCTATCCTTCCCCCTCCTTTCTACCTCCGGCGGCAGACGTTAGTGTAGCCGCCGCAGTGCCCGCTTCATTCGATACTGCCGCCACAGTGCCCCACTCATTTGATACTGCCGCCGCATTGCCCCGCTCATTTGATACCGCCGTTGCATTGCCCTGCTTAATCTGATACGGCCGCTGCAGTGCCCTGCTCATTGGATGCTGCCGCTGCATTGCCCTGCTTAATTTGATGCCGCAGCGCCCTGGTCATTTGATGCCGCCGCCGCAGCGCCCTGCTCATTTGAAGCTGCCGCCGCAGCGCCCTGCTCATTTGATAATCCCTTCGGATGTAGCGAGAGTCCCTCACCTGGCCTCCTCATTCGGCAACAGGTAGTGCTTGCCATCTGACGCATAGAGTCGCAGCTTACGTTCAAGCACCGCACGACCCCTCCCAGACGCCCTGCCACCTCCTCGCACACCCTACGTTTCTTCATGGTACGCATATTTTTGGGGGACTACTTAGTTTTCTCTCCGGCTGCTGTCTCATGCCATTAGCTTCTTTTGGGGAGTTCTCTGGGTTCGGGCTTTAACCCGAGCTCGGAGCCCTCCCTCTGGACAGCACGCCAAATATGCTACTAATTGCTTAATCACATTATGTTAGTGTGAACTCGTGAAATAATATTTTAACAAGGTTCGGGAGGACCACGATCAGATAATCAATCAGTCTGGCCCAGGGGGAGCTCGTCAGCTAATCACCTTAACAAGCACATACGTATATATATATATACAGCCAACTTACCTCAGTTCCACGAAAGTTTTCCAGCATCCCGCCTCCACCCCAACACCTCCCTACTATTCTAATTTCCTCCCAGTCTTGGGATGATGGGGGGAGTTCTCTGGGTTTCGGGCTTTTTATTTGTTCTTATTTTATTACTGACTTTTTACTTGTTTTTTTTATGAAAATAAAACTTTGCGTTGAAGAAAAGTAGATTTTTGTTTGTATATGCTGTCTATTATAGTTCTTAGAAAGCAAATCTGAATCGACAAAAATCGGTATCGGCAGATCACACTAACGAAAAATCGTAAATCGGAATCGGCCAAGAAAATTGCAATAGGTGCATCTCTAGTTTCTAGATAATTTCCAAGACTTCTTATGTGATGATTTACATTGCATATTGTAAATTAGTCATTTTGTTGTCAAGTTTATCTAAGCAAAAAAAACATTAAGCGCTTGCATCAATTTAAGTATACTTTGGGCTTTCAAAGCAAGCTGTGCATTTAATGTTCAGCTAATATACAAGAATGGCGAGTGAATTAAACAGGTTCTAGCCAGTTTCCCAGACTTTTGCGATTGGTTTACATTGCAATTTTGTAAATTAAGTCGCCTTGTTGTCACCAAGTTTATCTAAACACTTATATTAATGACACATTTCTGGCATTACAACACCAAAACCAATATTTGAGGAACAAACTTGATGTGATGTTTTCATGACAGATGGCACCCTTTCACTTACACACTTCAACATTTTGGCATTAAATGCAGTACAAATACTCTAAATTATCATTTCTTGTTTGTATAGACACCCCTGATGGTTGAAACGGTGATAACAATATAACGTTTTGGCATTTTACTGTAAACAAGAAACATGAATGCCAACAGTTTAACAGTACTAACCACAGACGTATTATAGCTGGCAATTGTTAACAAGCCTCCATTGACAATGGTGGCATGTTGTGTTCGGTGCTCATTAGCGGCTGCTTTTAAAATGTCGAAAAAATACTTAATAGAATAATGCTATACACAGTTTCGTAAGAAATGTTTATTTCCAGTCAATTCGCAATTCACCGCCCAATGACAAGTGTGGTGAAAAGTTAATTTTCTACAAGGCTATAGCTCAGTTCCTCTGGGGCCGGTTGAAAGATGGTTGGGTTGAGCAGACGATGAGAAAACGAGGCGAGAGTGAGAGTGAGGGGAGTTCAGGGACCGGTTTTACAGCCAGATAACTCGCCTTCGCTGTGTAAGCCACACACCCCAGTGAGCACTTTACTCTCCATTAAATGACACAAACACTGACCCAGTGCCTGGTTTCTCTCACAATACAGGCTTCTTTACCAGACAATAAGCTCAACATTACAGTCCACTGATGGGAAATCAGTCAGCTAAGTGCCATTGAAAGGATTATTGTGGTTCTCTCGTAAGTACCTTCTCTTTGGAGTCTGTACGTTCAAATAAGAAAGCCACACCTAAAGCACATCAAAATATGAAGGATTGTCGGGTAGAAAAAGCTGTTTTACAGGTGTAAAAGATGACCCTGACAGCAGATCCTGTTCTGGAACAGGCAGTGCAGCGGAATAATGCTGTGAGGACACAAGGAGGATAGGGGAGTGCTGCCAGTTGTAGCTTTGCGTCTCCACACAAGCTCTATTCTGTGACAATCTGGCCACCGCTGACGAATAATGCCCAGCGCAGTGTGTATCTGAAACAACAGCATGTCTGTCTGTCAATGCTGAACTCCCAATAGCCACATCAGCCCTCTTTTTCATGGAGTGTTAGATTGCAAGTCCTGTGGAGAGGATGGTTTGTTTGTTTGTTTATTATTGGGTCTTTGGAGCTGACTGCGCTACGCTGTGTTGTCAATGGCCCTACAAACTAGAATAAAGACCGATCTTGACCCAGTAAGGCGATAAAGTTGGAATTATTTGGTGTCACCAATGGGATTTTTGTTCGTGCACGAATTATCAGCCTACCTGACACTTTAAATATTATAGCTCCAATACAAACCTAAATGATTTATTCTGCTAAAAGGGTTCTTTAGGCACGAAAGCGCAATTTCGTCAAAAAAACCCAAACAAACAAAAACAAGCAAACATGTTTGCATGTATCAGCATACTATGCTGATGACAATAATTATGTCACACAACTTTCCACAAACTGGACAAGGATGTATACTCTTGAGCTTTAGCATCACCGCAAAGGGGCGCTACAGTGGGAATAATACAAATTTAGTTTATTTACCGTCAGTTTTTTCTTTGACCAACTACTATCAAGGTGCCGTAGCTATTTGAAGAGAATCTTGCTAAGAAAATTAGTTAGTCACCATCCACAAACCATTCATGGAGCATTTTATGTATACTGCACACAAAATGGCAAGATATTTAAAACAAGCTTTAATCTGATTGGCTAGTTTTTACACAACTTTTGGAAGTTATAGATTAAGTCAAGGTTGTGTTTACAAGCTTCCAGGCTGCTACCAATTGCTTCCAAGCAAGAAATGTTGACTAGATTTGACAAAGTTTGTGAGGTTCATGGTACTGAATCTTTGAATCGTTTTGTTTGATGCCTTTAGTAGTATGTAAACTCAAGATTTCCTTGAACACCTGTTTATTCTACTTTGCTCTAAATTAACACTCAAATTTCAGATATGCCACTTTCAAAAAATTACATTTTGGTCACTTTAAATGCCACTTAGACACATGTGACTGAAACAAAACTTTCAAATTTCATTGAAGCTGGCAAAAATGTGGAGATTAATTCGTCCGGCATCCTGACTGCCAGGGATCATGTAAAGGAAGCCAATCAGAACCGAGCCTGGCAGATCGAGAAAGCGCTTTCCATTTTTGAGTGGACTGTGGGCTAGTCTAGGACGCATTTAACTTCAGTAGTTAAGAGCTTAAATCTCCACACTACAGCAACAAACAGATCAGCAACACAGTTTGCAGAGAAAAAATGCTGACCGAAGAGAGATTTGGCAATCTCCTCCACTGACAGACTGATAGCCTCCGCTGTGAGGAAATACTTACAACCGATAGAGCCGATTAAAAATAGGCCAATATTACACACTCTTGATCAGATATCTGAGACCATACTGAAAATCTGGGATTCAAAATTGTAAGGTTTACGTTTTAAAAAACTGAAAGAAAGAAAGAAAGAAAAATTAAGGAAATATGAAGAATAAATATGATTCTGCATCGTAGTGATAGCACATTGTGAGGGCTCGCGCTCTTCAGAGACATTCACAGGATATGACTGAGCTCGTGTTTAAAAGCGAAACACAGGAATTAATAATTCACTTAAAACGCAACGTGAGTCTCTGTTCTCTCTGCAATCTCTGATATCTGTAATAAGCCTGGTGTTTTTTATATTAGCGCTGTTTTGGACAGATTGTTTGAATGCATTCACTTACTGGATCATTGGACTGAAAACTTTCCCGGAGTTTAGCGGTTTAAAATGATCTAATCGCAAGCAGAGAAGCAAAATCAGGTTAAAGGGTTAGAATAGAAATTGTGCTTTAGTAATTTTGCGTTAATTGCGTAAAATTATTTTAACGCGTTAAGGATTGTAAAATTAACCGCATGCGTTAACGTGTTAACGATGACAGCCCTAATCTATATATATATATTAGGGATGCACCGATATGAAAATTTTGGC
>NW_015505502.1:291348-293001 GCF_001515645.1 Sinocyclocheilus grahami
ACACTTTGTGTGTATATATATATATATATATATATATATATATATACCCTTAAACTTATTTTCAGATAGTTGCCAAGGCAAAATTTCTCATTTTAATTTAGTTTAACTAAAAATAAATCAATTAAAAAACAAATAAAGTTAAAAACCTAACAAAATAAATACATAATAAAGATGACAAACTCACAAAATATTACTAAAACTTTTACTAATATGTAAATTGAAAATATAAAAAAATTTAAACAAATTCAAAATATTAATAAAAACTATTATAGTATGGCAATGATACTTGATGAGCACAATGGAATGAAATAGAGCAGCAGTCTGTAAATGCGTTTTTGAATGTTGAACTAATTTTAATGTGCCAAGCTGCTTTAAAATCATGACACAAGATGTTAAAAAAGTAAATAAATAAATGAATAAATAAATACATGTTTTACATTGTAAATTGATAAAACATTTTTTTATTTAATTTTAATGAAAAATAAAGGTTAAAATAATAATTAAAAAAATTCTGGTGAATCTCACTCAAACGTTTGAATCTCACTGTATTTGCTAACTGTTGAATATTGGAGCAGAATCTAAACAGAATACCACTTAAAAGGTACTAAAATCACTTCACATGAGAACAACCCCAGGATTTAAATACACTTGACTGGTCTGTAACTAATTCAAAGCTGAGCAGCTCTTTAGAGATGCATGCATGTGCCTCGCAGGCATAGCATGTGGCACACTTTTCATTGCAGGTAAATCCTGAGCACTCCTCCGGCAAAAACTATCATCTCACTGACAGCCAGACCATTGTCTGTTAGGCGCTTGACACCATAGCAAGTGGAAGAGAGAGAGCAAGATGTGGACAGACAAAAAAAGACTCATGACACAGTGGGAGGCAGGAGATAAGAAACCGCAGCAAAACAGAGGCAGATGAGAGAGCGAGATACAACACCACAAAGATAGCAAGAAAAAAGAAGGGGAAAAAAAAATCACAGATGGAGTAAGGTGACAGAAAAGAGAGAAAGAAGACAGACAGGCAGAAAGAGATCTGCAGCTCTCTGGCCCATAGCCAGGCAGGGTGAGGATCAGTCTGTCTCTGACTATGCCAGAAGTCTCCATGAATAATGCAGCCTCATTACTAGGCGTAGTCCTGCCTGTAATCTGCATAGCGGGACCGATTTTACCCCTAGGTTGCTGTTCCGCACAATCACCGCCGGCCTTTGCTTATTTATTTATTTACTTTAGTTCATCAGGACGTGCAGACTTGTAAGATCACAGTCATTTCCTGATGGCTGAGCTCCCCGTGCCGCGCAGACGTGATGCACTGATAAATTACAAGGAGCGCTAACTCATTTCTACATTTATTCTTTCTGTGTGTGCGCGCATTAAAATAGAAAAGATACATGAATGGTCTCATAAAGAAATGTCCTGGATTTCAAAAAGATTACAGTGTGAAATTATATTCAGCATAAAAAAATGAGAGCCATTGAGATTATTTTGTATATTTCGCATACCCAAATTTCCATGATTGCAATCCACAATTAATTTTTTTTAATTAAAATGTACATAAATTAAAATATATTTATATAAAATTGGCTGATTTCTTTGCAATTCACACTACAGTAGCTACTGAGAATGCTAAAGTGTATTTTCAAGAAATTT
>NW_015505502.1:296482-315157 GCF_001515645.1 Sinocyclocheilus grahami
CTACAGTAGCTACTGAGAATGCTAAAGTGTATTTTCAAGAAATTTTTCAAGAAATTTAAATTGCAAAAGAAAACATGACTTAAAATATGCAAAATACCACATATATTATATATACCACATATATTTCAAATTTAAAACAACTGTTTTCTATTTTCATATCTTTTTAAGAATTAATTTAAAGCTACCTTAAAAACCATAAAGATTAATTAAAATATTTGTTTTGTATTTTTTCTTTTTAATATTTTTGTAATATCCGCATCTTTACTCCATTCTTCAGTGTGACAACTCAGAAATCATTCTAATATGCAGATTTGGAGCTCAAGTAACATTCCTTATTATCTTAAATCTTGAAAACCGTTGAGCTCATTACTATATTTTTTATACTTATACTTATTATGATACTTATTAATGAATAGAGAGTTCAAAAGAACAGCATTTATTTGAAATAGAATTTTAGTAACATTATAAATGTCTTTATTGTCTCTTTCGTCAATTTAATTTATCCAGGCCAAAAAAAAATATTAAAAAAAAAAAAAAAAAACACTTACTATAAATTTAAGAATGCTTAAGTGGACACACACACACACATTTTTCTTACCCAAACAGACTGCTATTTTGTGCACTATAGCAGTCATTTAGCTATGTTTCAGTGCAGAAAACAAACAATGCTATTTACAGTGATATCACTGGCTTAGGGGAAAGTTTGTCTGGCTGATTTCTTTGCAATTCACACTACAGTAGCTACTGAGAATGCTAAAGTGTATTTTCAAGAAATTTAAATTGCAAAAGAAAACATGACTTAAAATATGCAAAATACCACATATATTATATATACCACATATATTTCAAATTTAAAACAACTGTTTTCTATTTTCATATCTTTTTAAGAATTAATTTAAAGCTACCTTAAAAACCATAAAGATTAATTATTAAAATATTTGTTTTGTATTTTTTCTTTTTAATATTTTTGTAATATCCGCATCTTTACTCCATTCTTCAGTGTGACAACTCAGAAATCATTCTACTATGCAGATTTGGAGCTCAAGTAACATTTCTTATTATCTTAAATCTTGAAAACAGTTGAGCTCATTAATATATTTTTTATACTTATACTTATTATGATACTTATTAATGAATAGAGAGTTCAAAAGAACAGCATTTATTTGAAATAGAATTTTAGTAACATTATAAATGTCTTTATTGTCTCTTTCGTCAATTTAATGTATCCAGGCTAACTAAAAATATTAATAAAAAAAAAAAAAAACACTTACTATAAATTTAAGAATGCTTAAGTGGACACACACACACACACACACACACACACATACATTTTTCTTACCCAAACAGACTGCTATTTTGTGCACTATAGCAGTCATTTAGCTATGTTTCAGTGCAGAAAACAAACAATGCTATTTACAGTGATATCACTGGCTTAGGGGAAAGTTTGTCATTTTAAATCTTCTCAAAAGATTAAGTCTCTCAAAGCCTGAGAGCTGAGGTGTAGTGAGTGAGTGAGAGAGTGAGTGTGTCTGTGTGAATTTGTGTGTCAGTATTTCTGTCTGGGTTTGAGGGCTGTAGAACTTCAGGAGCCAGAAGGATTAGTGTGTTTCTTATATATATATAAAAAAACCTTCAAAATTGAAATGCACAGCCACTGGATTTGGCCTGGAATGCAAAATGAGTGATTTCATCATTGCCTAAAACGGTTTCAAACATTCCACTCCTACAGAAAAAAGTGAACCTTTGTTTCATAGCAAAAACCTCCCCCTTGGCACAATTTTTGTTTTGTTTTTCAGGTTAAGACAACAGATAAGAGTAAAATGCCAAGAGTTCAACAAAAAGGAAAGAACAGACCTTTCAAAAACCTTCATCCCCTGTGATACTGAGCTACATTCATTGAGCTACATGGCAAACCGTGTTATTTCTTATAGATGTAAAATGAGATTTCCCAGCCGAATTCCTCCACAGATTAAGTGTCCCTCTAAAAATGAATAAGCAAACCTTGAATCTTAGATTTTCAAACACTGCAGCTAGTCATTGTTAAAAAACAGTTCATCATTTGCTTTGGCCGTTCTGACTGCATACAAAGTATCTTAATAAACACCATTGATTTTCTCCGGCTTTCTCGACCGTCAAGTCTACATATGTATCGATCACAACAGTCGGGTCACAGCACCAGATTTAGAGAAGCTTCACAGGCAACTATCTAATACAGCAAACACCTGTACACTGATAGAAATCAACTGAATATTGATGAACCTCATAGAGAAACAAATCATAGGATGTAGCTCTTACAAAAGAAAAAAGAGGTGGATTAACCTAAAACTTGAAGTTGAAAAACAGCAGTTTCATACGGTAAAAAAAATTAAAAAATTCATTTTCATTTTCAAGATTTTATTTTTATTTTTATGTAATCTAACATAAAAAAGTCATTTAATGTAACCATCAAGTAGTGTACACATCTAAATAATTTTCAAAAAATTATACAAACATAATTAAACACACGCTCAACTTAGAAGAGGTGTTTTAAGTCAGTGTATGTGTGAACTGAATTTTTTATGTACTGTTAAATAAATTATTAGACAGGACACAAAATGTGCATCATGTCATATGGTTGACAGGGTTTCCATCTGACAAACCAATGGAAATCTGCATGGCCGATCACATGGTCTACCAGGGTTGGCCACAAAGTCAACCTAATAGTCCATCTTGTGCAAGCAGGTCAAAGCTGGTAGAGCACACACACAAAAAAAGGTCAAAATGTTCCAAAAACAAGCTTGACCACCTTAAGCTGGCATGAAAGGGATTTTCCAACAAGGTTGGGTGATATTTTCGAAAAAATGTCTGGTACAGCCTTCGAAACTGCACGTTTGGTTGCACTCTGAGATTTCAAGATACAAGGGGGCTAATTTCAACATTAGAATTACAGATTTCATGCTAAAAAGGATACTAATTTTGTGATCTCACACTGGTCCATTATAGAAAAAGTGGAGTACTTAACAGGAGAGGGGAGAAATGCAGGAATACTTGCAGAATGACTCCACCTACACATGGTGGGAAAGCGTTTTGCCCATTTATGCCAGTCTAACTCTCTTCACTCATTGTAACCAGTCAGTCCTTGGGTCTGGTGCACCAATCGTCAATGAAATGTAAGACAGTGAATGAGTCGTCTAGGGTTGAAGTGAGGTGGAGCATGATATGAGCGGTACAGATGGAATAGCAGATGAAATAGCTCAGCCGAGAGTGTGATTTAAAAAGGTTCTGTTCAGAAGGAAATCGGCACCCTGTGTGAGGAAATGACTTGAGAGATTGCACAACACTGGGTTAAAAATGAAAAGAGAAGCTTAAGCTTCTTGGCCGTAACGGCCTCATTTCTATGATCAGGTCACTTGAGTCCCAGATTTCCCAGAGCATTAAACTTGAATATGAATAACTACTTTGTATGGTCTTTTTTCTTGTAACGCAAGCATCACTATTACAGTTGCTCATACGTAGAATTTGAAGAAACCCCGAAAGTTAAACATCAAACTTGGGTGTGTAACTTATCTCACTACAGAAAAGAATGATATCTAATATCCAGTGGTTTATTTGAGGAAAGGTGCGCTATACTTTTCTAAGTGAGCAGCTTTGTGTGTGTGTGTGTTTTTTTTGCCTGATGGATGATAAAACATTTAAATAGATAATATTTAAATGAAATATAAAATCTCATAGATTTATATTTTATCATACCTAGAGACCAAGCCATAACACTGCATTTTTGGAGCGTCTTACCACATGACATCTTTACAAAAACTAACATTGGCTTGTCATAAAATGTCATGCATTTCTGGAGAGGTACACACTATGATTTTTCCCAGTTTTGTTTTTTGTTTTGTTTTATTTGATCATGTTTCTACATTAATTTGTTGGCTGCACCACATGACTTTGAGATAGAGGACATTAAAAAAAATACTATATTACTGTGCAGGGAATCATACAGTAAATAAGTGAACAAATAAAGTAAATATACGTCCCCAGACGTTTGCAGACTGTTATAAAAAGAAGAGGGGATGCCACACAGTGGTAAACATGGCCTTGTCCCAACTTTTTTGAGATGTGTTGATGCCATGAAATTTAAAATCAACTTATTTTTCCCTTAAAATTATACATTTTCTCAGTTTAAACATTTGATATGTCATCTATGTTGTATTCTGAATAAAATGTTGAAATTGGAAACTTCCACATCATTGCATTCTGTTTTTATTCACAATTTGTACAGTGTCCCAACTTTTTTGGAATCGGGTTTGTACTTTTCTTTCAAGAATTTCATTATTTCAATTCATTATGATACATCATTTTGATATCAGGACAGTTGTATCACCAACCTCACAAAAAAAAAAATATTAGTAAATTGGTCACATTCTCCTATTTTAAAAATGAAGCGGCTTTGATACTTTTAAAAATATTTACAAATTCATAAAATATTAATTTAGGTAAACGTATTTTCTTTTTTTTTTAAAGATCTAACTGGTAAATGGCAGCATTTGATTAGAAAATAATCAGTTGTTAGCTAACTTAAAACAGCTTTTCCATGATTCTCACACATCTCGGCAGCCTGTCTACGCTTCGAAAAGCAATCTTTGATATAAAACAGTTGATGAAAGGAAGGAAACAAAACAATTCTGTAAGCTGACAGAAAAATATGTGATGCAAAGTATGATTCATTACCAGAGTGACAAAAGAAACACCGCAAGCTCTAGACATCTCATATCCACATTATTATAGGCTGATAAGAGGTGCTTTTAATGCAGGATCCAATTACGAGGAGCAACTCTGTCTGATAAGCCATCTGCTCAAACATCCAAATACTCCGACAGTGGTATTACATGATGCATCAAACAACGAACGACACCACAATCCACAATAGCCTCAAACATTGCGAAGAAAAATACACTGCTAACAGCTTTGTAACAATGCAGTCAGGACAGAAAGTTGACTCCGTTGTCTACTTCGTCCTTCACTTTTTTTCTCTCTCTTTCACTCTATTCTGACACTCGTTGGCCCCATCGCTCTCTATGTTTTTTTAAACTGTCCTTGTTGCATGTCATCCCTCTACCTGCTGCAACGCCACACTTTCTGCATTCCAGCACGAGGGCAGTCATGCAGAACGCAGCACCACTAGGACTCAAAGTCACAAATGATTTCCCAACATGTGTTCTGCTGGGTTATTAATAAACGAGGTGGCACGGAGCAAGGCCCGGCTCTGGGCAGGAATGGCACTAAAAGGACTTACACAGACTGGAAATCAACAGGCCCCAAACAGAAGAGCATCAGTGTGTGAGGCTGGATTGCACAACCCACTGCAGAAGGTGATCTTTTCGCCCCTATGAGTGATACGGGAACTGAGGTTTACCGCAAATTAGGGGACATGCCCCTGGAAGAATTCTAGACCATATGGTATAGTGCTTTGCCATTACACAACAACAACAACAACAAAAACATGGACCTACAGTATTCACCATTCTGGCCTCTGGAAATGAGACTTTGGTGTCGCAACTAGTTGTGGCCCTCTGAGTTGGAGGGCCATTAGCACATGCTATTACATTTAAGGTTCAGGTCAGGGCGCTCCTCTAAAGAGAAGTATAAAAAGAGTGACACGCAGCCACTTTCCTCATTTGCCCTCATTCACTGCCTTTATGCTCTCTTTGAGTAGTTTCCCTTGGGAAGCACACAATATCACTAGCATCTACATGACATTGTTATGAAGAATGCACTATATCGACCAGTGTTAGGGGTTTTAAATGTCCAACATTAGAATGAATTTAGTAGCATATAATCATTAAAAGTTAGTTGTCTTTTCTACTGTGAATTTTTGTGCATTTATTCATTTTAATGCAAGCGTAAGTGCATTTTATGTACATACCATGGGAATGAAACCCATGATCATGTTCTACCAGTTACAGAAAAAAATAAAAAATAAAAACTTATCTTGATGTATGGATCTGAAACTATTCATTTTATTTTTGGAACTTTTTAAACACAGGCGAAACATATTGAAAATATCACATTTTTAATATAAAATCCGGAACGGACCATACGGAATATGCAGCAGCAGAAATATGAAAAGTGGAATGCCTCTCATTCAAAATCAAATCTACACGTCCCCCAACTTTTGAATGTTTTTTTCTTTCTTTTTGTGATAATGAATTTTGATAATGGTAATTGGGTTAAATCCAATCTGCAAAATGTATGCATACTTCGCCCCTACAATCAGCACAGAAAATACAAAACAAGTCTGCAGATTTAGACTGAGCCTGACCTTAACCAAAATAATTGCCAGCTATCATAATGTCGTAAATTTCAACAGATTCGTACAAATTGCTCCTGTCAGGGACATACTAAGTGCAGCAAAGCAGACACTGCATTCCTTCAGAGTAGGGGACATAAAAACCACCAAACTATAAATGAATAAATAGCTAACCTTAATAAAAAAAAATTAGTAAGGACAGCTTTAAATGCCCCTGCGTTCATCTATTCATCAAATTTGTTTTATCCTCGACTCATACGAGAGCGAAACACAGCATGCAGAAAGTCGCATGGAAAGAAATCCCTCTCAAATAATTTTTCAGAGACACAGCACGTGCTCTCTTGCACACACACAGACAGACACGCACCAAAAAAAAAAAAAAAAAAAAAGCTGTGGCTGAAAAAACAAAACAACACACTGAGTGAATTAATCATTTCAATAAGAAGCCAGTGAGTGGCTCAGCGGAGGCAGATCAGCTGATTGTCATCGTCGTTGGCTTTCTGTTTTCTTTGCCACTTTCCTCTCGCTTTTTGGCAGGGCGCCCCTTCGTAATCTTTCTCCCTCAGTGGCTCTCTAATTGAATCGGTTTAATAAAACATTCCTCTAATTGCCATGTCAGATCTGAATCACTGTATGACCAACAAAGGCGCAAGCACAGATACCTGCTCTGAATCACCCTGTTTAGACCAATATGGCCTCACATATTTCAGTGTAGCCTACAGATAACCAGCGAACTTAACCCTTTCAATGCTGCGTTTCTTCAAACACTGGAAGATGGATGATAAACTGAGTAGTTTTTGTGGTAACGCGGGCTCTCCATCACTGACAACCGCACATGCAATGCTGTTACCCAATTAGGATGCTATCTATTCTAATTAGAATTTAAGATTAAGATTAGTGTGTCCCAAATCAGAGTATGCTAAAAATAGTATGTCAGAGGTTTCGGATGTTGTACTAATTCTGTTGGATTTTCAAAGACTGCAGGTGTTATGCAAATGAGCTAATTTCCCCCACAATTCCATGTGAGATAGAAGAATATCTGAACTGTGTTCAGAATACAGCTCTAGATTACTACTTGAGATTGTGCAGTATATGGAGCGTTCAAGTCATGTTGGAAAGAGCGTATTTATGAGCCGAACAAACATGAGCAGCACCACACAGTCGTAATAACAAGCTGGAAACTCTGGATTTTTGCGAGTTGGGAGCATGTCAGTAAGAAAACATGGTGGACATAGCATATGTATCAGAGATAAATTTGTTGAAATTAAATAAATTATTATTTTTGTTTACAATAAAATTAGCTAAGATGCATGCATAAAATACAATAGTTGTACAATTAGATATTTGATAAACTGTAAATATGCAAAACACAAAAAAATATTTAAAAGAATGTTTTAAACGTTTTTACTCCACACAATGAAAGTGGGGCCCGAAACAACTTTAGACTTCACTGACTGACTAGCTACATAACTAACTAACCAACTAAATGTAAAAATTGGGAACTTCCTTGTGTTCCATGGAAGAAAGTAATGCATACAGGCTTTCTATGACCTGAAGGTGAAGGTACCTATTTTTGGATAAACTATACCTTTAAACATGCTTGCGTTACGCATGAAAACCATTAAGGTTTTTTATTTTCTTGTGCGTCAAGCAAATAGAATTCAGCTCGTTTACCATATTTTATGCACTATGTATGATTGTTGATGAATGTTTATATGTGAATTAAATCTGTTAAATAAAGCAGCAGTGACGTTTTAGAAGATGTGGATTAAATCTCTTGACCCTTATGGATTACTTTGACAATGTCTTTTATGAATTTTTTGAAGCTTGAAAGTTTTGCTTAAATAGGCTTTTGATGGAGGGAAAGAAATCTCTCAGGTTCATTAAAAAAAATCTTTATTTTTCAAAAATGAACGAAAAAATTATGGAATGACATGAGGATAAATACATTTTTTGGGTGAACTATCCCTTTAAGATTGCAGTCGGTATCACACACTACAAGTATTTTTTTCTTTTAAGAGTGGCAGACAAACTCCCACAAGAGACCTTTCAAAATTTATTCCTAGTTTTAAGGGGGAAAAGTCACAGTAAACAGCCTGGTTTGAAAAAAAAAAGGAATTCTCAAGTAGAAACTAGAGAAATATAGAAAGAAAATGAGTTGTGAACGTTATGCCCCTGAAGCCAAAAACAAATCGTCAACAGCATGGGGGAGAAAGAGCGAGAGAGAGACGCACATTAACGATGAAAAGTAAAACCGGCATCCATTTATTTCCCCAAAGTCTGCCACATACACTGACCTAATGCTACAGCTGTTACATTAAAACAAACTATAAAGCTTTCCAAAAGATTCATCTGGTAAAGTCAGTCACACAGCCTCTCCCTTTTTGGCATGTACATAGATTATCACATTATCACACATATTCACAGCTGTATGACATTCTGCAGCAGTATCACTTTCTACAGTAGGAGAAAAGGCACTAACTGGGTCCTGTTATAAACCTGATCACTAATCAATTTTTTTGAGTCAGTTCTCCACCACTGGTCTTCATATTGACAGATCTCTGTCAGTTTGTACCTTAGTACCTTTAAAACAGTTTGGAGTCGGAGAGGTGGAGGAATGCTGGGATAATTGTCTCAGAAGTGAGGTAAGAAACCGCATATATATCCTTGAACCATGATTGACAGGATTAGAGGAACACGATCTTTCGTTTGGAACTCCGTTTAGCTGAATCAGGCAGTTTATTAAAAAAATCTTGCATAGTGCTGTAAATCATATGTGGTTCCAAAACACATTCTGACAAACCATTAATCTAACGTGCTCATGCAAACAATATATGTTATTCACGTTTCTTTGCTCAATCACTATTCATAATATCAAAGAATGCTGAGCACACAACCTACATTCACCCTGTGAGTACAACTATAAGAATATTATATATGCATAATAACAGTAAGAATATGAAACGGCATATGCCTGGCTACAGGAAATATACATGAGGTCTCCATCTCCCTTCCCTCATAAATGGATTTCCTTTACTTGTGTCCCCTGGTTACACATAAGATCTTGCGCAATAACTAAACCTTTCGGAGGATGTGCAGCTCATTTCTTAACATAGAAGTAGATCTTTATATTTTCTGTGAGTGAACACATGTGAGTAGTGCTTGCCTGTGCAAATACATTCATATGTGGTTGGTAAGGTGTTCTGAGTGTAATGTGTTGCTCTGCAGTTGCTAGGGTGTTATGGGGTGGTTGATAACTGGCCTAAGTCAAAAGAGCTAACCCCTAAGTCTCTAGAGTTGCGTATGCAGAGTGAATCTGCTAAATTGTCATTACAAGTGTGAACAGAATACACAACTAAAATGGAGTCACTACTAAAATAACATTACTAACTGATTTTGAATTCAGAGTAAATCTGCTAAATTGTCATTGCAAGTGTGAAAGGAGTACACAACCAAAATGGAGTCACTACCAAAATAACATTACAAACGGATGTTAAATTCAGTGTAAATCTGCTAAATTGTCATTGCACGTGTGAGCAGAATACACAAACAAAATATTAAATATTATATGAAGAATAATCTAAATTAAGAATTTAGGTTCACCTAAAGTGGGAACTAACACATCTTTTCCAACCTGAGAACTATATACAGTCAGTCATTATTGTACAGAATCTGTGCCAATATCACAGACCATAACTATGTCACCATCACTTGGCCCTTGAGTGTAGTTTGGGCTCCTCTTCAATGCAGCCTATAAATGTTGTCATATGTCTTGCACATATCAAGTCTGTTTTTCTTTGTTAGTAACATGCAGTTATATAGGTGTTGAAAATGATCTTTAGCTCCTTGCATTCTTTCTTATCATGTAGACAACAGGTTAAATATGCAATATAGTGCATATAAAATGCTCCTCTTTAAAGTTATCTTTTTTTAGCTGACTAATGATCTTGTGGACGCCGAATGGTTATTCTGAGGTAAATGATTGTTACGTGGAATTGTTTACAATTATCGAGATATAACAAGAGTTCAACAAATGTTCAGCATAATGTTTAAGCTCCAAAAACAGAACTAAACAGTGCGACTATGGAAGCCCGTTTCCGCCACTGAATAAAAAAAAAAAAAAAGGAAATTGGGACTTTTTTTTTTCAAAATCATACTTTTTTTCCCTGACTTCATTTCTCAGAATTGAGAGTTTAAATTTTGAAAATTGTGACTTTTTTTTTCAGAATTGCGAGTTTATATCGCGCAATTCTGACTTTATAACACGCAATTGTGAGTTATTACGTCAGAATGGTGAGATATAAACTCGCAATTCTGAGAACATATCAGTCTTTTTCCCCCTCAAAATTGGACTTTATAACTCGCAATTGCGAGTTTATATCTCACAATTCTGTGAAAAAAGAGAGAAAAAAAATCAGAATTGCGAGTTTTTAATCTTTATTTTTGTGAGTTAAGTCAGAATTGTGAGATAAAAAGTAGCAATAACTTCTTTTTATTTTTTATTCAGTGGTGGAAACAGGCTTCCATAACGTCGCGCAACACTAAAAAGAGCTATGCGATCCAGTGTGAAGCGCTTGATCGCGCAATTCTGACTTTATAACACGCAATTGTGAGTTATTACGTCAGAATGGTGAGATATAAACTCGCAATTCTGAGAACATATCAGTCTTTTTCCCCCTCAAAATTGGACTTTATAACTCGCAATTGCGAGTTTATATCTCACAATTCTGTGAAAAAAGAGAGAAAAAAAATCAGAATTGCGAGTTTTTAATCTTTATTTTTGTGAGTTATTAAGTCAGAATTGTGAGATAAAAAGTAGCAATAACTTTTTTATTTTTTATTCAGTGGTGGAAACAGGCTTCCATAACGTCGCGCAACACTAAAAAGAGCTATGCGATCCAGTGTGAAGCGCTTTAATTCAGCGAAGAACACAAATGATGCTGTGATTTAAACTAGTTTAAAAGGCAGATGAAACAGCGCTGACAAACAGGAGAAACAATGTGCACAACGATGCAGTTAGAAGGCTATGAAACATTTTATAGTGATCATTTTTTGGCCATATCGCCCAGCCCAAAACGTTTTAAAAGGCATTGTTTATTAAAAGGTAACAGAGCACAAAGCTTATTGCGATTATTGGACGGCAATGCACTACAAATAATATGAAGTTCACGCATTAACAGAACAGCATATAGACTAAAGATCTTTATAACAAGAAGCCATATTAGTATCGATTATAAACAAGAATTGTTAACGATATTGCTAATGTCCACACAGCTGACAGCTTTACCTGTTGTAGTTTGTTCAAGTTGTGCACGAAATAGACTCTGCTTTTCTGCACTTTTACTTTGCACATCTCCGTCATTTTCTATCTCTCTTGTGCTGCCTCAACTGGAGCTGTTTTGAGCAGGTGTGCCATCAAGGCTGGCGTCCGGCAGAGATAAGGACAGTTTTTCCACTAAAACATTGATGCACATCGTCTCAGTTTATTACGTCAACATAACAAAAGATGTGATCGCAAAACAATCAGGAAAAAAAAGGCATTGCAAATTTTTCAATCATAACATGTACATTTATATAGTCGCCAGTTGTGAGCTCAGCAAAGATATGACTCGCAAATTAATATTTTTGGTCACAAATCGGCCTGGAGCAATTGTAATAATTATGCATTTGCAACCACTGCAAATTATATCGACCTGCCATAAATGATCTTGCCACTGACCAAATTGCCTCATACTATATTAAAGTCTGTTCTGCTCTTGACAAGCTCTCTCAATGATTATGGAGAAGATTGAAGCTACTCCTCAACAGGGTTTCATACCTGGACAATGACCAACAGATGTAATATAAGGCTATTGATTTTGTGGTAATGATAAAAATTTGTATCACCAATGGAAGATGTTTGAATATAACGTAAGTCATCTACTGAGAAAAAAACATTTGTTGTCTGTTCAGTAGATTCTTGTTGCTGTTTCCTATGGCACCACATGGAAGCAGTTGCATTTTGTATGTAAATGCAGTGACCAAACCTATATTTCTTGTTCAAGTCACACATACACACAAAATGTGCAGAGAAGAGCCCAGGAGAATTATGCTGTGGAACAGCGTCTCTTCTGCTGTGATTTCGCCTTTTGAATTTACCGTTACAATCTGCTACGACTCTCAGTTGTCACAAACCTTCCTGTCAAGAGCAAACCGGTCACACGTGACGAAAGCGCTGCACTATGGGAATTCATTTTGCTTCTGGCTGGGGCTACTCTCTGCTTTAATGTCCTATATTTCTTCAATGCTCTGCTTGTTCAATGAAATCCATTCCCAAATTGAACACTTCCTCAAATAAAAACCGAGAGATGTCAACAAATTAAAAAAAAGTCCTTGCTGATGAGGCCACGGTTTCGAACCAGCAGTTTCAAACTTTAAAAAACTTTGAACCCCCAATAACTCAAAGTGAAGTCAGCAGAAGTGCAATATTTACTGCTTTAAATGAATGGTTCAACCAATAATGAAATTTCTGTCATTATTTTCCTGCAGATGTGAAATGACCAATGTGTTTGGCAGATTGTAATGCTGTGCTGAAAGGGTAATTACAGAGAGGGCAGGCGGAACATGTCATAATGATCATGCTGAATTAACGATTATTAACAATCATTATCAGTTTCGTATTTAGATACGGCACTCTGCCTGAAGAAACCGTGCTGATATGTTCCTCATGGAGCTTGAGGTGATGGTTCAGGATGTGATCACCCACTTATACCAGCTGGACAGCTCAGCTGTAGATTCCTAATCACTTCAGAGGAGAAGCACATCTTTCTGACTAGCAGATCCAGCGCAATAGAAAAGTTATACAGTGCACTCCTAGTCTCAACTTTTGATGGCATGTCTATGCAAAAAGGCAAGAGCTGACAAAAATCCTAAATTTCGGATTGGATTGGCTGATCCAGGTTTTATTAGTTCACCTGGAAACAAAGTTTTGTTTACAAGTTGCCTGGCTGCTACAGTGAGTGGTACAATTCTAATATTCTTTTTTTGTCTATTAAATTGATAGCAGAAATTCTGACTGCGCAGTTTACGCACATTTTATGCACACTCATTTATAAAACACAAGAAGAGCCGTTTGTGTGTAAAATGATATTAACAAAAAGTACGGATTTACTATGTCCATAGAAATTAGCTGTTTATATACTAATTTAACTTGTCTTCTGTTAATTTTACAGTTTCAAATATTAACACTTTACAATAAGGTTCAATTTTAGATAATTAATGATACACAAGCAGAATTAATTTCTGTGTTGTTCGTAAAACCATTCTTACATAAATTATTGCAGTGCACCAATAGTTTTACGAATGGTTTTATGAACTAAAAGAACAAATTTACTCAGAAATTTGTTGTGTTTGTTTATCATAACTGAGGTCTATTTTCTTCTGTTTACTATAAACTTCACAATGTACATTTATCACTTTACAATAATACTTTCAATACTTCACAATAATTTGTTTTGCAATTTCTGTGTACATTTTTCATAAAACCATTCAAACCAATTGTAGTGCAACAATAATTTTCACAACACACACACACAAAATGGATTTGCTATTGCCACATAAATTTGCTATGCTTATTTATGATAACTGATGCCTATTTTCTATAAACTTCACATTGTAAATGTTCAACTCTTTACAATAAGGCTCCATTTAAAATCAAGTTTGTGAACATTAGTTACATTTGTGCATCTGTATAATGTTAATTTAAACATTTACTAATACATTTGTAACATTCTTAACATTGATTTTTTATGAATGAACATGAATAAAGTATAAAAGTATTTATAAATTAACATTAACCTAGATTAATAAATACTGCATACAGTAAATTAATTGAACCTAACTGTAAAGCGTTAACTTGTAAAACTTTACATTAAGATTGCTGTGCCATTATTGTGAATGAAGTTCCACATTGTTGCACTAGTATCAGACTAATATTTTGGTAAAACTGATTTCAGATTTACTCCTCAAACATCATCTCAAAAATGAAAGAAACAAACAAACTGATTGTTCAATTTACAGATGGTTGGTCAGATGGCCAAGTGGGCGGCCAATACTCAAAAGTCTGGCTCTGTCAGACTAGACCTTCCCAAATGTTAGGTCTGGGCTTTCATCCATTGTCTCATCTGAAGCTTACCCCCTCTTGTTAAGGTGCCTGTTGAAGCTCTGATCTGAAGGTACAGGGTGCGATTGGCCACGTGCCCTTTCAAACTGAGTCTGTGTGCATTACAGCTTCAGCCGTTAGCCTTGACGGGCACTGACATCCCACATAAATCCACCCACTTCCTGTCAGATACGCATTATAAATGAAGGACACTGGTGGAAGAATGTAGGAAAGATTTCATTTTTCCATTTGTGTTCTTTCTGTTGGCAGGGTAGATGGGAGCATGATGGATGTGTCCATGTGAGGTCTGGGCTGGTGAGGAGTAAATGCAAGAGCATGCCAAGCCAGCGTGTACCGCCCCATGTCGTCAAAAACCCGCCAGCCACACAGCATGCATACATCAACGGAAACCGACGTGGCGGAAAGAAGGAGTGAGCTGACAAGCAGATAAGCGTGGCACTGACAGGTCTATCTATCACATGTCTTTATTCGTCATGTTAAGGTTTGTTTTTTTTTCAAACGAATGTACATCTGTGCATTCATATATTTTTTCTGAGGCTTTTCTCTTCATTGAGGACTGAGTATTAACAGTTCTCCCAAAAAATGTAATATTATAAAATTGTAATATAATATTATAAAATACATTTCTGCCAAACTTGATGCATCAATTTGCATCAAGCCAGATGTGACAAAATGCGTCAAGACAAGTTTGACATCACAGATGCCAAATGTCACTGGTTTTCATGTGTCTTGTAATAAAAATGCTACTCTAGAGGACAAGATGCTCAGTGAAAAATTATTTTATTTAGTTTGTTCCTCATACAAAGTTATCATACGACTCCAGAAAACTTGGAATATAGTCCAGAAATCATTTTGACCACTTTTAAGAAACTTTTATGGTGTTTTTGGTTGCCAAAATTAAAGCTCAGTGGTTTAATGTTTAAAAATAAAGATATTAAAACAGCCATAAATATTAGTAGTCATTTTACTGTAGTACTGTTGAATTATTATTATTTGTATTATTAGAGTCAGAAGTCAGAAAGAGCTTTATTGCCAAGTATGTTTACACACATGTTTACACTATGTATAAATGTGTCAGTTATAATGAACAATGTACAGTTGTTCAGGCTGAATATAGCCTTTGAGAAAAAAACTGTTCTTGTGCCTGGCTGTTCTGGTGGTTGGTGCTCTGTAGCGCCGACCAGAGGGCAACAGTTCAAAGAGAGAGTGTGCTGAGTGTGAGGGGTCCAAAGTGATTATGTTTTCCCTTTTCCTCACTCTGGAGGTGTAAAGATCTTAAAGGTCAGGCAAGGGGGAACCAATAATCTTCTCAGCAGTCCTGACTGTTGTAGTCTCTTGATGTCTGATTTGGTAGCCAAACCAAACCAGACAGTTATGGATGTACACAGGACAGACTCAATGATGGCTGAGTAGAACCATTTCAGCAGCTCCAGTGGCAGGTTGAATTTCCTCAGTTGGCAAAGGAAGTACAGCCGCTTCTGGGCCTTTTTAGCAGTGGAGTCAATGTGAGTGTCCCACTTCAGGTCCTGAGAGATGGGGGTGCCCAGGAACCCGAATGACTGTACTGCAGCCACAGTGCTGCTCATGGTGGTGAGCTCTACTGTTTTGAGCGTGTTGAGCTCCAGGTTGTTGTGACCGCACCAGACAGCCAGCTCTTTAACCTCCTGTCTGTAAGCTGACTCGTCTCCATTGTGTATGAGGCTGATGATGGTAGTGTAATCTGTAAATTTCAGGAGCTTGTCAGAGGGATCTTTTGCAGTGCATTCAAGCGTATATACAGGAGAAGAGCAGTGGAGAGAGCACACATCCCTGAGGGGCACCAGTGCTGATTGTGAGAGTCCTGGATGTGAGTTTCCCCAACCTCACTAGCTGCCGTCTGTCTGGTCAGGCATGATGCTATTGAAGGCCGAACTGAAGTCTACAAACAAAATCCTTGCATAAGTCCCAGATCTATCGATATGTTGCAGAATATAATGCAGTCCCATGTTAACTGCATCATCCAAAGACGTGTTTGCTCTGTATGCAAACTGAAGAGGATCCAGCAAGGGACCAGTGATGTTTTTCAGCCAATACCAGTCAACACCAAAATTCTCCATTTGTGTTCCACAGAAGAAAGAACGTCATGTTTGGAATGAGATGAAGGTGAGTACATAATGACCACATTTTTGTGAAACTTCCACATCATTGCATTCTGTTTTTATTCACAATTTGTACAGTGTCCCAACTTTTTTGGAATCGGGTTTGTATTTCTTAAAATGGAGACCCACTGGAAAAATTCTAGATTCTGAGTAGATAAATCAATAAACAGACACTTCAACTGTCATATTGGTGGTTAAATTGAAAGACATGGCATTCACTTGTTTAACACAAAGCCTTTTGACATTTTCTCTTTGTGATAAAAGCGATAAAATGAAACAGAGAATTACATTTGACATTTCAATTCAAAGTATCTGATGTGTTTCCTTTGTGCCTTAATCTGGTGCAAAGGAATGGCAGCCATTTTGAATTTCCCTTGGAGACCACTGGTTAAGTGGAAGGATAAGGATCACAAAAAGACCCCTCACAATTCAAAATAACATCTCCAGGATAAATGAGACTCTCAGAGTGCTCATATTTCACCTGTTACAAGGAGTGTTTGAGATGGATACTATGCCAATTAAAAAAAAAGCATCTCTCAGCAGTCGATCTCATTAATGTACAAGCTTTTCACAGACAGATAAATCTGTAGTTAGCTATGTGGCATTTCCAGCATTCGTGCCTGTCTCGCAGTGAATCAATATTGTTGACCTTTACTGATGGCAGTCATATTGAAAGCCAAGCCATCATTTGCCTGAAAACACACAGACAGAAGTATTGAAATATTGAAAGAGACAAGGAGACTATTTTCCCTTAGGGTTAATATACAGTGGTTTGGAACATTACTAGGGCTTTAGGGAGCCAGTGGCTCTTTTCCAAACTCTAAAACGGTCTTAAATTCAATACAGTTGTCAATTACTGGCTGCGTCAATTGTATGGGTTAGGGTGAGCGATATACCAGTTTGACACCATAAACCGCTCTACATTTTTGAGTATGATTTCTATGATGTTTATGCCAAATCCTGCTTAAGTTGCTGGGACCAACAATTTAAAAAATTGGATGCAAGAATGGCTACTTTTTTAGTTGGGATAAAAAAAAAAAAGCAGAGCGATGCTGAATATTATATTATTATTAATTTATAAATATATAAAATATATTATAATTTTTTTTAATGTTTTTTTTATTGCAATTTATATAACTGACAAAATGATTATATATATATATATATATTAAAAAAAAATAACAATGAATATAATAATTAATAAAAACTTAATATAAGTTTTTAATCTATTTTCAATTTTAAAAAATTGCATAATGTGCTATATATCGCTATCGATTTTAAATTCCTCATATAAATGTACACTTTTATCATTTGATTGAGTCCAGTCTTGCTTGATAATGGGATGGAGGATTTTGTGGATTGAAGATCACACTTCCCTGTTCTTAATACGGTCACCAATCCTGCCAACAGCAGGACATTCTCTCATACGCCTACAGTGACATTCCTTCAGACGACTGTTCAGGCTTTCCAGACTCAAGAGTAGCCTCAAGTCCAATACTAATATACTGTGTGTAAAGAGGCAATGAGCCAAGAAAGGACAGAGAGAGAGTTGAATTCAGGCACTGAGAGAGATAAGATGATGTGAGATTAAAGTGGGATGACAACCTAAGAGGCATTATTAAAAAAATCTCAAAGGCTTTTTTTTCTTAGAACAGCTTAAAAAGTTTGGCGTATCTAAAGTTGGTATGTTCAATTTTTATAGCGCTGTCATTGAAAGCGTGCTGACTTTCTCACTTATAGTGTGGTTTGGTAGCTCCACAGCTCAGCAGAGAAGTCAGATTAGTAACAAAACTCGGGTTGCTTCGAAAATTATTGGTTGTGATCTTCCCACTATTGATGCGATCCATGTTTCCCTTTTGCAGAAAAAAGGTTTAACAATCCTGAAAGATCCCTTACATCCAGCCAGACACCTCTTTACGCCTCTTCCTTCAGGCAGACACCTTAGAGCAATTAAAACAGTCTACACGTTTTTTGAACAGCACTTATTGCAGGATTGTTCATGCTCTTAATTCCTCTGGTGTCTATGCATCTGTATTTCACTCCTTATAATTGATAGGACATATATAGTTGTGTATGTGTATGTATTTATA